>NW_016925401.1:304419-357857 GCF_001483705.2 Eufriesea mexicana
AGAGCGTCTACTTGCGTTTCATCATTTAACCGCCAGAGGTCGCACGTCCTGCGTAACAATCAGTAATCGAATTTTGTTGATCCATTCTTCATTATTTTTAAAATCATGCCGTAATTAACTACGTGAATAATGAAAACAATTTTTCTGTTTATTATTAAAATTCAATATTACTAAAAAAGGAATAAAAAAGAATTACACATACAAAAAATATCTATCGAATGAATTTATTGGGTTTGATATATATTTTCATTTAAAATTTTCTATTAAAATGCATTTTTTTTTATTCAACAAAAAATTTGATCCTGGAGTATTTAAATTAACATTTACCGTTAGAGGCGGGGTTTTCTCGTTAAGTTAGTTTGATGAACACGTGCTAAGGATCGCATGATGAAATCCTGACCGGGATGTCTGCAGCTACGTGTAAATATACATACACACATATATATATATAGACGCAATTTAAACGATCGAAATGTCAATCAATTATGTCATTAACCAAGCAAATCTCGTAACTGTTACTGATAGTAATAATATTAACCAGTATTATGCAAGATGTAAAATATTTTTAAAAATATAAACATATTGCACTATATAGTTTTAGTTCTAATCTTTAAAAAATATATGATTCCATATAAAGCTGACTTATGTGGAATGGATACTTAAAGAATTTTTATTGAGGCAATCATACAATTCACGATGCGATGTGCAATTGAACGTGGTGTTGATTCATTAATAAATGAGAGTAAATGCTAATGCGATACATATTGTGCTGGCCAATTTGTTATGGTAATGATTTTTTTCAAATTTTCTTGATTTATGAATTTATTTTCTTTTTTAATAAAAACTGGAATATTCATGAAAATAAATAAATTGTAGGAATCTTCAAGCAGAATCCCGAAAAGTCGTAACAATGTAGTTCTCCTGGATAAAACAGCCGCGTCGTTTAAGGAATCTGCAAACATCATGCGAAAAAGAAATATAACCTTATCATGGATATCCATGGCGTAATTTAATAGTAACGTTCAAATTAAATCTACAAAATAGATATCTGTACATTTGCTACTAATTTGTGATATAAACATCAAAATGTTAAGAATATACCATAGAATCGATTATACAAGCACATTAATAGAAGACATTCGTTTTACTGCAATTTACTAGTCGATGCTTACTTTTCATAACTGAAAACTGTAACACATCTGTGCACCACGTTTCATAACTATGTCGTTGATTTACTATCGACGATGATAACACTTCTTTTGATATCACAAGCCTATGATTTTAACCTACTTATAGGTATTTTCAACGTTTGGAATATTGTGTAATACCATTTTACATGATCGTGTCCATTGTTTTTTAATTTTTACTATACAAATTTAATTTCGGCTATTTATATCAATTTTTATTGAGTTATTTTTTTTATTTCTATATACTTTAATTAATATAGAAAAAGATAAATTTCGGTTTATTAATGGCCAAAACAAAATGTTACAAATGAGGAAAGCGTCTTCCTGGTATTGCTTTTTTTCCTCGATGTTTAATGGGAATAATTAATTTTGTTGGCTTATTCTTTGAATGCCACGTATGCAAATCGTGTAAAAATGGTTTAGTTAATTCTCGTAATTCTTTCTGTCTTTCAAGATCAGTTGTTGGAAAATCTATATCTTCATGAAGAGGCTGCCATCGATTATCACCATTAGAAATTACTGGGTCAGCTGTTACCACATCCTGATCCTCCTTCAATCCACAATAATTACGTGCTGCGAAAAAGTTTTGTAACCGTTTATAAAATTATAATCATAAACTCATTTTTTATGAATGAGGTCAAGAAGATGTCAATATTTTGATAATTTGTCTAGTACTATTTTAACAAGATGATAAAAAAGGTTCAAGTTATACGATCAAAAAATATATATGACAAATCATTTCAAGAATTTGCAAGGAAAGGTAAAAAGATTATTTCAATCATATGTTATTACAAATTATTTAAAGAAAAGTAAAAACTCATTCCAACTTGTATAAAAGAAAATATATCTAAAAAGAGTGACATACGATATTTTTCATAGACACATTTATCAACAGGTGTGTCTTCTGGCAAGATATCATCTGTTTTAAGAACAACTTTAAAAGCGTCTGCTCGATCGAGGGCGTCCTTCATGCTCGTGTCTTCTGGATTCTGTTCAAAATTCAATGATTCATCTTTCAGCCACACGAGTCGAAGAAGATGGTGTTAGTGTAAGAAACGCATTTCACTAACGCCATATTTTGCGTCTGTTACGTATTTTTCAATGCGTAATCGCGTAACCTTGAATCATATCGTACGAAAAGTACATGTGATACCTCGTGTGCATAACATGGTCGCATCAATGAGATGAACAAATTGTGCGCAGTTGCTTGCCATGTAATATCGTCATAATTTAGTGCTTTTTACCATAAAAATATTTGAAAGCATTTTAATTCGAACCTCTGAGTATTACAAAATTCACAATATTACATGAAGATGGATCTTAACCTTTTCCGTTTTATTAGAAATGTGATAACAGCATAGCCGAAATAATAAATGTTCACTTTGACGATAGTGAAAGTTTTGATTTCAATTACACGACATTTGCAAATCGGGAAATAAACTCACAATTTTGACGAAATTTTGAAGAAATAAAGCTCATGTATGTATCTGACTGTTTCATCGAAAAAGAAGATAGTTATGACATCGTGATGTAATATCCAGGATATTTAATTCCACGTATGAGCTGTTCTCACGTTAATTCTGTGGCTGACAAACTGTTTACATTTTTGTTTCCCTACTCTTATGTTTTTAAGATCGCTGCTGTTAAAAGGCTAAAGGCAGTTAGGTAGGAAGTCCAAAAAGAAAGTTACTTTAATAGAGAAAAGAAGATTTGGATGTATGCCTAATAGTAGTAATACCTTTAATCGATAAATCATGCCTGGTGTATATTTCTTTGGATGATCCATATGAAGTTTTTCACTAAGTTTCACATCTTCATCCTGATCTTTTAATTTCATATAGGAATAGTCATTTATATTTGCAACTGAAACGCCGTCCGATTTTTTCGTTTTACCTTTCCACCAAATTGGTGGTTTCAATAAAGCACAAGGTTCAACGCTCGTCCTAAGAGAAACATTCTTCTATCTTTTTCATTAAACGTAAGAGAGATAACAGAGATACCTACTCAAGCTTTTCTTCTCTTTCTGTGCATTCCACGCTAGTCCCTTTATATTTTTCAAAATCCTTCAATCTTCTATTGCGGATGTACCACAATTCATACTGTAGTGACCGCGGGAATATTAAGCAGACAGCTAAAAAGTAAGAATTTTAAGGTAAAGTGGAAATTGCTTTCGTTAAAAGTTTGGTAGATAATAAAATACAATTCTGTTTTCTTTTAGCTTCTATAAAGGACTGAAGCAAAGCTTGTATTGGAACAGTCGATTGATGCTCGTAACATCGATCGGTGATTAGCAATTAGACTAATTTTTCCGACGACTCGCTGAAATTGGGTTACAAATCATTCATGACTAATTAGCGAATTAGTGTCGTACACGATTCATTTTGTTATTGATTGCTTCTCGGACGTCCAATTATTTGTACGATTCGATTGGCTGAAATTGCTAGACCGGTATGTATCGACCTATTACTTTAAGTGGGAAGCAATTAGTACTTCAGACAATCTAAAGGATCAACTTTATTGCACATCGTTGTTGAAGGAAAATGATAACATTATACTTATAAATATTATACTTATAAGTCAATAATTTTGATTATCATAAACGCAATGTAAAAACTGGTAATCGTATTATTTATTAAACATTTGCATTGCAAATTTTATTGAGTATACATTTGTAATGCAAATCTTTTTAAATAAAAAGAATGGAATAATCACAATGTGTACATTTATGATATTAAATGGTACCAACGTTTCTGTGCTTTTTGATCATGCTTCCATCTTGGCATAATACTCAATGTTTGATAAACAATTCCGTCATCCTTTTCAGGAGGAGCCACGTATCTTTCTTTCTCCTTTGCGAGCCATCTCTCTAAAGTGCGGGAATCCAGTTCCGCTATAGGTGCTGAAGGGTCGACTACAACAATTATACAAACATTCACCTAATGCGATTAATTTAACTCAATTGTGACACGGTTTTCAATGCCGTTAACCGAGGGGGATCGATTAAACGATGCGAGATAAATATATAACGTTCTTCATGGTCGCGTACTATATTCAAACACTACGTGTTTCAAAACAAAGCAAAGGCTATTACTACTATCATCGAAATTCATCATTGAAATTAACGAATTGTTACACGCGTTAAATTTACGTAAATAGCATTGTAATAAATCTTTTCTTAACTTAATAAGTTAATTCGTTGTTACTCATTTTTCTATGAAAATCGGTGTAACGGTTTTTAACGATGACAAACGTATTTATTTTCCAATTCTCAGGAATGTCAGTGAAAAAGTGCTATCGTTCATGTTTAAATAAGATATGGATTTTTCAAGGCGATAAACTTACACACTGTCCTTTTGATCGGCTTGAGCTGGTTAGCTACGTATTTATGGGTGGCAGTCGGTTTTCCATGGTAAAATATTCCATCTGCCACGAAGGTTGGCGAAATATCGGTTATATAATAGTCGAGAGGTGGTGGCTCTGGAAACTAGATCGTTATACCATAAAACGATTATGACATAATCGCGCAATCGCGTAAATGGTAATTAGATAATTCCTTATTCGTACCATAAACATTTTCACGCGCCTGATATTTACGAAAGAAATATGGGCTTTTACAGAATATTTACTTGTGGAATTACGATTTACAGATTACTCAAAATCATCGAGTCAGTGATTCACTGAAATTTCATGGGATTGCAGGCTGTCTGTCACCGCAAATAAAGATAACCACGATTATTCTATCGAGATGACATCGTTGCTTATCGGTGTCGACGTTCAGAACTCCGTCAAGGGAATGTGGTTCCGCCTCTCGGTTTCAAGTTGATCATCTTGGCGCCAAATCACGTCTGGATCGAAAGTTCCAAGTTACGAGGCAGAAATCGAAACCAGTTCTTCAAGGTTGTTCGCCTCATCTAAAACAGTTACGACTAATCGATAATCCCTTGTACAGACGAAATCAGGTTCCATGGCAAACTTCTCGCATGTAAATGACCTAACCTAATAGTCGCAATTCCATAAAAATTCGAAAGTGTGAATGCGAACAATCTTAGTCGATGAAAATCATGAGTGAACATTATTGACACTTTATTCAGACCATCCCGATGTCGCAGAGTCGGTCATCTCGCCCCGAATCGGAGCTTAGACATCGTACGAAAAAGAAGTCTTCGAGGGAGAGAAAAGGCAAACCGGATGTTGGGGTAGTACCAGAATTTGGTAGCCGTGACACAGTTGTCCTGGATAATAAAGAACAGTACCTCTTCCTATTGGAATTCTTCATCCATCATATGACCAGCGAACGTTTAGCAAAGCTCAACCAAATGTTCTTCGTCCCGACCACTATATCCGTGGAGTTCCTCCACTTTACAGGAGAAAAAGGTATAGAGATAACTCCCGTGGACCCCATGTTTCAACCTCAAGCTGGAGTCGCAGATGACGTCGAGTATTTCTTCTCCGGTCGTTCCGTGATGTTCGCTATTGATCAGTACACGGTGATCAATAAAATCTTAGATTTAATCATCAAGCTATGTGTGCAAAAGAAAATGCCGGAAGGCGTGAAACCGGACGTGTTGGTGGGTAACGGAGAGCTGGACCTCTCTAAGTATTTCGCCGCATTAAGGAAAGAAATGTTGCAATGCTGGCACAAGATGATACCACCACCGAAGGTGTTCGAAGGGGAAGTTCCGATAACTTACAACGACAACGTGATCGGCTGTATATGCATGTTTGTTAGGATTTCCGCATTCGGGCAAACCATCGTCACAGAATTCGAGGCACCACCTGATAGGACCGTGTCATCGTATATCTTCAAGGGCGACGAATGCAACGAAAAGTCACCAGTATACAAATGTCGCATCGTTGATTCTAAGGTCGCGGATGTCTGCAGGGATTCCAAGGATGAATTACTGAAGGATGGTCCTCCTTGTCGCGTTTGTATCAAGGAGGAACATCCCTGCACTCCATGCGGAGTTCCAATCGGGGCGACGTTGAAACCGAACGTAAGTCGCAAACAGATCTGCGAGACGACTCTGGTGACGAAGTCGCGATCGAAACCGGATATGTGCTCCGACGTGCACAAACAGGCCGGACTGATACAGTCAAGTCGAGGTCCAGTGCAACCGTGCGGAAAGGCGGTGGTTCTGAAGGTGTCCGGAATCCTGGATACGGGCCAGGATAAAAAGCCCACGGTCACAGTGGCGCCTGAATCTGAAGCCACTGGACCGGATGCTTCTGATCCTGACCACGACGTGTTTGTACTGAGGATTGGAAAAAGGGGCATTGTTGGAGCTGGAGAAAAGTCGGATATACAATTGGAGATGAAAACGCCGAAAGGACCCGAAAAAGGGCCACCCATTAGATGCGAGACTAGGGAAATGCAGACCGATGACAAGAAGGGCAAGAAGAAGAGGAAGAAGAAGAAAAAGAAGTGAACGGAGTAGACTGGGCTTTTTTATAAATTGTTTTTGATTAGACCTGGAAAACGTTGATTTTACTCTCGAGTTTGGCGTATTTTATTGTTTACACGAATGTTATTAAATTCATATATTTCGAATATTTAATTGTGTTTCTTCTATTGCGCAATAGAGTATTTTCAAGCGGGCATTTTGAATTCTGCCGCGCAACGCCCTCTGCGTTGATTTCGAACCTCAAAATTATTGAAATTGCGTGACTCGATGAGAATATCTAAATTGAGGGTTACTAAATAAATACACGTTGGATCTTACGTAACAATGATTAAGCAAATCATGGGAATAGAGTTTGGAAATTTGTAATATCGTAACGTGTTCAAAATGGCAGATGAACAGGAGCTTTTCTTGATCGAGTTTCTCGTCGACAAAGTCAAAATTCCGGTAATAAGAGCCATGCAAGACGAGTTATTACCAGCTTCTACCTGCGTCTCATTCCAAGTAATCGAAACATTTATTAAACACGCAAATCAACCGTTAAGAAATTACCCGTACCATAACCTTTTCATAAATATCTTTCTACATATTTTCTTTCTTTTCATCTCATGGTAATCTCATTTTATATCTTATTTTACATTCGCAAAATTCATAAACTAAGATAATTACGTTTCAACTGAAATCCACAGATTCTCAACCTACCGCCAGTTGACATTTGCCAAGAAGTCCTAACAGACGGTTGTGGTTGCTCCGAGGGCGATACCCAAGTTTTCAAGAAGGGCAAATCTTGTTTATTTGCATTACCATCGATGGTTCTTCAAAGACCTTTGACCACCTTTCCCATAAAATTGTCCGTTTATAAGAAACTACCGCCAGGAGTACTACCGGATGTGTTGCTGGTCGGTAGTCACCAGATCGAGGCTAAGGCTATATTGAATGCCGCATTGAGTCAGCACGTCTTCAAAATAGTGAATCCCTGTCAAACGATTAAAAATACGTTCAAAATTACAACTGTAACAGGACAGTGCGTCGGTCACGTGACAGTTTATATAAGAGCTTCCTGTTTCGGCAAGAAGATCATCACCCAGTTTCAAATTCCGCATAATAGAAAACCGTATCTTTTCAAAGGAGCGGACGACAGTCCTGTTTTTCAGTGCAAAAAGATACCCTCTGATTGCTACACGCCAACCCCATTGAAGTATACCTGTATGAGGAAGTGTATTGACGGCAGTGGCGAGTCTGCCGGAAGAACCTGTTGTCCAACACCGGTCATTCAGACATCCCCGTGTCCGCCATTGCCTGACAAGTATAAACAGCCCGATTATGGTCCACGACCATGCTGTCCCTCGCGTCAAGGATCTCCTAAGTACTCAGTTTTGTTGTCTTGGAACCCTTTTAAATGCGATTAAATCGAATGAACTAATAGTCTAGGACCTAACAGAGTAGACCAGTTTGATCTATTGTGTTATACGCGTCGTCATTTTTTTTCCTTTATTGTATAGTATCTCTTTAGTTTCTTTCATACTAACTCATCTGCAAAGCAATTACACCTTTGCAGAAAGACGAACATTTTCTCGGGTTTTATGCATTCATTTTGAGAACAAATGGTGACGAACCTGAAAACTTACGTGTGCATGATTCGAATTCTAATAAGAAATCCCATAAAGTCGAATGTGATGTCATGCAGCACCAATAAGTTGATTCTCACATTTGGCATTCGTGTATTTTTCAACTCTTTTCTAGACATTCTTGCATATTTTTATTCCTATTTCTTTATTATTTAATTATTTATCTGTTCTTTCAGCGTTTCACATTTTTCTACGTCTTTAAAAAATGATATTTCACATTTGTAATATAAAAGAATACACTAAATCATCCATAACTGAAAATATTTACTATGGTAACGAATCGATTATCAATGTGAGTGAGACATGAAAGGTTCGGTTGTTCAATTTGAATGCTTGCAAGTGATAGCAATTTAGCCAGATCGGTTTTCATGTATTTTTATCACGCTCGAATGCATTCGATTTCGTTTTATTACCGCAGGTTCAATTCCGATAGTTGTCTAAAAAAGGAACAATTATTTCATTTACAGTTAAAATACGATTTTCTTTTTAGTAATACGCGAATCTTTTTGCTCGTTCTCAGCTGTCCCCCGTGTTCGCCAAAAGCACGGGGGAGAGATCAGTTAGCAGCCACTGTTGGAATATCGTCGTGTTGCTGTTCACAAACTGGTCAAGTATTCAGTGGATTACGTGCTTCCGGTCGTCAACAAACGATCTCAGAAGGAAAATGCAGTCCATGTGCACAACCGGATCCTTGTCCACCTTGTTGCGGTGCTTCCTCTCCGATGGTGTCGAAAGGGTATAAAAGGCATGGCGATTTATTTGGCAAAGAAAGCACGAAAAAGTGCGGATGTCCAGTGAAAGATTACACTTGCAACTGTCGGACATCTAAATGAAACAGGACGCTTCTTCTTCTGAAAAGTGGGAGAAACTTACTTTCGATATGAATAAAATAAGAGGGATAGAATATTAAATACATAAGGATAACCGAACTGAGAAGAAGGTACAATTTTATTTTATTTTTTATCTGATTTATCAACGTCGCATGAACTGTGTATGGTTATTAGCAACCATAATTCGAGATAAATACATCGTAGAAATTTTATAATAGAAGCTTTGAGTCTCTTAAGGAAGACAATGCTTTTGATACGATTTGAAAATAGTTTGTGAAAAGAATCACCGAATTAGAATGTACGCCGTTCACTTTTACTTTGCGAGGTATTGATTAAAGTGAAATTGGCTCTTAGAAAGTCATTTGTTTCAATACTCAACGTCGAAAAACTGTCACTATTTCGTAACCCAAACTTCTCCGAACAAAATTCTTCGTGAACATGACGACTACGATAGAAAAGCATGAACCAAAGCTGAGAATCCTGACCACTTCCTCGGTAATCAGTTATTTCTTTTATACTATTATCCTTTATTATCATTTTCATTGGATCCACTTTTCTTCAATTTTTAGTTAGCCTATCCGTACGACGTGTTACTTAAGATCCTGACTGGAAACGTGCTAATAGCTTTTCAATGGGAAGCGATATTCATCAGTGCATTTCTCAATCTGAATAATATTTCGAGGAAGAAATTACCAGCTATTAAAGAAGAGACTTTCCCGAAATTAAAACAGAAAGAAGCGATTAGTGAGCCATGCTGGGAGAAGATTAACGTCAAGAATGTTGAAAACATAAAGACAGTGGAGCAAGTTGCAGAGAAGAAGCGCAGAGGAAAGAAGAAATCCGATAAACACAGCGAGAGGAAACGGAAGGAACAGTCAGAAGAACGCGAGGCAGAAGAGAAGGAACGTTTACGAAAATGGGAGGAATGTTGGGAGAGAAACCTTAAGGCTCAAGAAGAACGCGACGATGCTGAATGTTGCATCGGTAAAGACCTGTGCGTGAGGCCGAAGACACAATCGAATATTTGGATCAACGTGACTCAAGATAGATCTATCCAAGAAATACACATGACCATCAAGTAAAAATCACTTATATTTCCATCACAAAAGATTCTAGAATTTACTGTTCATGTTAGATTCGTAAAAGAGGAACTATGTAACGTTAAATGGTACTATAAGCATTTTATTTATTCTTCACTTCTTTACTGATCTTGCTAGATGTTAGGTAATAGAAGTAGCAATTTAACAAAACGAACGATTAATTTGCATAGACATGTTCCGGTTTCGAGACCAAAGCCTCCACCTCTACCGCCTTTGAAAGCACAAAAACCGACAGTCACTGTGTCCATGGAGAAAAGTGACACGCGGAAAATTGAGAAGAGCAAAACGCAGAAAGTTGAGAAAAAGTGTAGCGAGAAAAAGAAGAAGAAGTAGCGAATAAAGACAAAGACAGCGATTGATTTGTTCACGATGACTCTCCACTTTTTTACACCCTTCTTTAGTCTGCAACGTATTTCCCTGTTTGTCGAGGCATTCGTAAAAATACGACAGAGAACCCATCGGCTATAAGAACAGTGTCTTGGCGTTATTCTCGTCGTTTGAGACAAGGTTCGGCGAAGTACCAAAGTGGAAGTTGTCAAGGAATAAAAAGAACAGACCGAGCGCAACGTTTTCGCCTTCGTCGGTGTATAGCGCTTGGATGTAGAGATATGAGAAAGGACACTTTCGAGAATGCAACAAAATAGCAATGAAATTATCACTCGCGAAAGATAAGTATAAAAGTTGTAGATATAAAAAGAGGAAAATTTTGTAGTTTCTTCGATTCGACGAGTGTTCATTGACACGACCCCCAAGGAAACAGACCTGTTAATGTGGAAACAGCAAGGACGTTGCACGCGAGAAGTTATTCCTGTCCAGCATGGCTAAGGGAAGGGACAAGAAGGGAAAGAAGGTGGGTGATAAAAGGTGACGAAAGGAACGAAGGAAGGCGATGAACGTTCGAGAGGAGGGATCACGAGGATGAGACTGCGCGTGCTCTCTCTCTTTCCTCCGCCACCCTCTGTGCTTGCCAGCGAACGTCGACAGGGTTGTAAGCCGATATTGTCGAGCAGGCGCATTGGGAACCGGCGACCAGCCGGAAAGGAAGATAACAATAAAAGAGCATATATAATCGCGCCTGAACGCACATTAACCTCGCGGCCTGGCTGGTTGGCTGGCTGGTGCGTCGCCTGTCGAAATGTAAGCACAATGAGAGAGAGAAACGAGAAAGTGAAGTACCTTCGAAAGTGAAGTAGCACGCGCGCGTGTACGCCCTGATAACTTGACATCTCGACCACGTCCACAGGATCCCCTCAGGTGGTGATCCTTTGTACAGAGAATATTCTTCTTTAGGGATAATTTGGTCGGTCCTGTTTTTGTCTGTTTCGTTTTGAAGGATCATGAACAACTCGCCGCAGAATACAGAGGTGGCCGGGCAACAACACCGAACCGGCGTTGAGAACAGCGACGAGGAGGAATGGAGTGGTGTCGTGGAATGTGTAATGTTATTACATCGACTCGTGTATCGAAAGAATGATTTTTATTTGCTGAAACAGCCTTCCTCGAGCAGTTTCTTGTTGCCCATTTCGAGTTGTTTTTCGTGGTCAAGGAAATTCTGTGGGTTGCACAACGTGTGTTGAATCTTATTATCTGATTCTTATTTTTTGTTATTGTTATTATTGTTGTTGTTATTGTTCTTGTTGTTTGCACCCGTTTTTGTGTCCTGCCCGTAGTTGTCTGTTGATTTTATTTAATCCTGATTACCGCGCAAATATTCCAAAAATGCATTAAATGTTTGGGTTACGTGGTTTTCGTTGCGACGCTACGTTTAGGATGTAGACTCGGTAGAAGTTTAGTAAAGTTCGTTTAGTTTATCGAAACATGAGTTTCGTTAGTTAAAGTATGCAGTCTTAGAGAATGAAATAGAAATTTCGTTTATTTTCTGCTTGTTACTGTGCTTACCGTGCTACTGTGTTCCTTCACAGGCTGTGCTGGAAAGATCAAAGTCAGATCGAGTAACACGAGCGGATGAAGATAGACGTCGTCGCACTATCATCGTCGAGAAAAAAAATGGCACGTACGGTTTCACGTTACAGGTAACATACCCGCTCATCTTCTCATATCCTGTTTAAGTTAGACAAGACATGCTAAAATAAAATAATAATTACTCTGGAATATTCAACTTCCATAGAAATTGATATTCAGTTTAACTATAAAAATTTTAATTGACTTACATGAAATTGCACAGAGTTATGGGATACATTACAAGAGGGAACAGGAAATCGAGATGGTCACGTACGTTGACTATGTGGAATATGATGGACCAGCGTTCAAAGCAGGTATGCGAGAGGGTGACGTGATACTTTCGATAAATGGCCACGAAATGGACAGAGCGGATCACAAAACATTGGTCAATTTTATAAAGAACTGTGATACCAGAATGCGAATGGTTGTGTCCTTCGAAGACTGCGTAAGAAAGGTGAATATCAAGAAGGTTAATAACTGATAATCACTTTCAATTTTAAGAAGACGTAATATTAACGATCTTTTTTCAGGTGGAACTGCATATGCGTTATATCGAGTTACAACGTGCTCTCCAATCACGCTTCGGTGAATTAGAGAGACTTTGCGAAAGAGAACGGTCTATTCTCATGGGTCGATGGAAAACCCATTCACTGCCAGCACGCAAGAGAACGCCTAACAGTGTGATCACGAATAACCCCAATCAGCCATCACCATCGTCAAGTTTCAATTCGTCTACGATTCAATGTTGTCGGCCAGCTACGTCTACGGAACATTTGCTACTCTACAACGTGGTATCCTAAAAGCATCATTTATATTTCGCATCGATTTAATTATTGAAACTTCAGAAAAAATAACGAATGCTTTTATAGTTTCCGGATGGACGGCCATGTTTAGTTCCTCGGAACACTGCTTGCCTAGTAACCGTAGGACCCCCGCGTTCACGAAGTGACCATCATCATTTCCTCTCGAAGATGTCGAGTGAATCAGGAGTTTCATCACGACATAGTTATCACCAGGCAAACGGAATGAACAGTACGCCAGCTAAGTCAAAATCGCACAAATCATGTCAACAACAACAACAGCAGTCTAATACCAGTGGAGATCCACTCCCCCTTCATCCGTCGCCACAAAATAACTTATGCGTTGCTTGCATCTCAAGCGCCAGTCGTCGTAGAGAACAATCAGACAACGGCAGTTTAGATGCATATGACCTAGCCAGTCCATGCTGTGATCCAAATTGTGTTCCTAGTCGCAGACGTCGAGAAAAACAAAGAAGAGCAAGGAACGAACAGAATCATCATCAGCAACAGCAGCAGCAGCAGCAGCAACAAGTGCAGCATCTCCACGTGCAACGAGATCAGTCACAGCAAACGCAACAGCAACAACAACATAACACGCATAATTGTTCTCGTACGTCAGGACATAGTCTGCATTCTGTGACTAGTAGTGACATATCAACCGCAGCTGAAAGCGTCGCATCTTGTTCAACAAGCCTAAGCACAGATACCCTTTATTGGGATCCAAATATACATCAACGTCCACCACCGTGCCTTCAATACGCCAAACCAAAGTCCTGGGACAATCTGACTACCAAGGCGTTCGGTGGCTATGGTTTCGGATATGGTTATTTAGATACAGCTACAATAAAAACTCATAGTGCTGAGAGACCAGGAAAGGGTGCACATGGACGAGCAAAAACGCCGACTGGTACTGTACAAAGGAGAACAAGCAGTAGTACTATGTATTCAGGCAACACCAACAGACACTTTCAGCCCACCAAATCTACCGAAAGTTTGTTAATACCTCCGCCATATCAAGGCGAACTCGATGCTAGTTTGAGCTGTGAATGTTTAGACGGGCCAGCACCCCGATGCATGCCAGTGATTCAACTAGAAAAGCACAGTCGACCGGATGAAGGTGGATATATTATCAGTACGCATACTCAAGTTCGACATCGTAGATCTAGTCATTCAGATGGGAAATTAAGGGCACTAAATAATTCCGAAGTGACACATCTGTAAATTATCTTTTTCATTGGAAATTATATTCTAATAAAAATACTCGCATAATCATATTAAATCCTGAATGACAACGAGGTATCTAACACGTATCGTACGTCGAACTTGTTCGCATTTAAACCTTTATATTCAGCTTTATATCGTGACAGTTAGTATTATATTGTCGCCGAATGATGAAGGAATGGACCACCGTTTTTGAAAGTTTTTCGGATATGTATGATTGCCAACAAATTTGGTTAACTAAGTTATGATTTGATCAACGAATGGTTTTTTACTGAGATTTCAGGACAATATGATAAAAAATCGTAATGTTTATGACACTATTTAAATCTTTTTAAAATTTTTATCGTAGTCGACCATTTATTTGATTGAAAACAGTTTTAAACTGTGGCAAACGTGAATAGTAATATTATCGTTATCATAAGAAAACTAAATTATTAAAGTGTATTATTTCGAAGTTGAAAATATACAATTATCCTATAATTACACGAAACAACGAAATAAAATCCAAAAATAAACAAAAATTTTGTACGAAAATAATAAAATTCAAATATGTAATTTTTTGTTATATTATACAATTTTCTCTGCAAGTCTACTTTCCAATTTTTAAATATTATATTTCAGCATTTTAGATTAACGTATATATTTTAAAAAATACTTTGTTATATAATATAATATTTGTGTTCAAAAGTATAAATAAACCTACATACGAAATTCCTATAATTTTTCCTTTGTACCAACCAATCAAAATTAACATACTAGTGAATTTTACTAGATAGATCTTACTTCTCAATCTATGTTAAATATATACGTTTATGCCTGTATTATTTTGTGAGACACTTAAGTTAGGTTATATTTTGATCTTCAATATATGAAAATATCAACAAAATGTCAAGAAAAAAACATAATGTATCATACATAAAACCAAATGAGCCAAAATTTTTACGTGAATTAAAAGAACAAATTGGGTATAAGGAAGGACCTACGATCGATACAAAAGTATGTTTTATTATTTTTCATTATATAATAATATTTACTCAATTCTTAGCTTATTAATTATAATGCAGATGTATATTAATAATTATTCATAGTTGAGGATATTTATCATTAAGTCATTAAATATACTATAATAAGTACCTATTGATAACCAGCATGAACAATACTTTAAATAATGTACCAAAAACAGAGAGAAGTATTACCACAAGATTCAGATAATGAAGAAGAAGTACGTGATGAAGAAAAGCCTATTGTAGTTGTATTGAATCATGAACATTTATCTGAAGAACAAGCAGAAGAGTATAAGAAAAAGAAAGAACAAGGTTTGGTTATTGTATAATTTACACTTATGATAATAGATAAATTTAATGAAAAATAAACTACATATATATTATATTGTAGAGGAAGCTAACGCTCCGGCAGATTTATCTAAGAGAATTATATTTAGGAAAAACAAAATAACAAAAGCAGAATCAGATATAGCAGATAGACCAGTAAGAAAAAAAATAAAAACAGTGAAACAAGAAAAAGCTGTATTATCTTTTAATGATGATGATGAAGATGACTTATAACATTATTTGTGTACTTCAAATGCTTTTATAATTAAAATATATAAAATAAGATAACATTCACTGTACACATTTTAAAAAATATTGAAAATACATTTTCAATATATACAGTAGCTGATTGGTATAATAACAATATATATATTTATAACAGACTTACATAAATTAAAATTTAGTAGAAGACCTTTGTATATTTAGGTATACTACAAATTTATATTTAAAATGTAAATATTATTGTACAGAATCTTATTTTCTAATAATAGTATTAAAAAAATAAATATAATCAACTTTACAAACAACAATTTTTAATAAATAATAACTTATTAAAAATGTTAAAATTGTGTGCTTAATTGCACATAAATAAAGTAATGTTTTTAATATCATAAAAAAATAATTCTATGCAATAAAAATGTTTGCGTCGTTTTATATATGTAATATATTATATAATATATATACATATAATATATAATGTATACTATATATATAGTTTAAATAATAAATATTTTATACGTAATATTTATAAAAGTAACAAAATAAGTTTTTAGATATTAAACCATATGAGGAGTGTCTCCCTAAAGAACCTATACAAAAGGGCGGGGGCTTGTTAGTCAACCCTATTACTATACATTGTTGCAATTGCAGATTGTCCTTATTCTTGGGAGAGCTTCTCATTGGATGTGCACGTGTAGCTAGTCACGTGACTATATATAACAAACGCTACTGGTCGTTTCGTCCCTTTAACATTACGCGTACGTCATAAAATTTACTGTCACGTGATTATCGTCGCCATCTTGGCAGTTTTCGACGACGAAGGTAAGAAGGATCAGTGACGTCAACCCAAATAAACATAAAGTATATGTGAATAATTTTGATATAAAAACGGTGTATATCAAGTGTCGAAGGAGTCGCGTGTGTAGCCGAATATTTATCAGTGCTCCGAACGGTCAGTGAATTTAAATAGCGCGGCATTTGCGATGTGTGTGTGTTTCGATTATTAGTCCTCTTTGGGGGGATAATCGCGATCGGCTAGCGACCACCACGGCAGCTGTTCGACAGTTAAGCCAGCCCTTATGAAGAAATGGCGGCAGCTTTCTAAATTTCAATAAATCAGTAAACATGAGTGTTTCAGCTTTTGATCGTAGATAAAAACAAAATATTAATTCTATGAAAACGTCAAAGAACTTGCAATTGATTTGTTGGATTTTATGATTTGTACAGTTGTGGTACCGAATAACACAATATAACCAGGGCCGTGTCGATCCTCTCAATTCCCTTGCGCATTCCCCATACTTTTTAACTTCCTCTTATCTCTTGTTAATTAAATTGTCTCGATGGAAATTTATTTTGAACGTACATACTAATGTTTACATTCTTCTAGTAATTTGTAATTTAAACGGATTATTATTGCTATGATAATAGGACTTATTTATAATATATTGATTTCTATTAATTACAAACGTTCGCATAGTTAAATAAATTTCATCAAATATTTCAATAATATTTATATATTGAAAATTGTTAAGTAGATTTTATAATATAATTTATTTTCATCATTTTCATGTTCAATCCATTTGTTCGATGACGAAGACTATCATTAATAATTTATTTTAATATGAAATTATATATATCGAGACAGAGTGTTTTATTCTTTGAGTGGTATGATTTTACACCATTATTTTGCTTACTTAAGTGCATGATCAGCAAAGTACAAAGTAAAATTCTAAGAAAAGTGCTGTATGTAAATGATTAAAATTCCGATAGAATCACGATTTTTATTCCGTAGAGTAAATAAAATGTTATGTATTAATATTTTTAATTTCAATTATTAAATTTTAATTTATATAGTTGTATATTTTTTTATTTCAAAGCATTTATAATATACTAAAATAGAAAGTAATTTAACCATAATCTTCTTTTGTGTTTGACGTATCTTAAACAATTTGTGTTGTTTATAATGCTCACTTTTTTTAAGATAAACGAAGAAACCAAAGATAAACAGAAATATTTAAACAATTTCATTGTTTTACTTTTATCGAAGTAGGAAATTCATATAATATTTCTAAAAATCTGTTTTTTCTATTTTTTTATACGATGTTTATGAAAGTAATGATATTTATACGGAAAATAGTCAAATAATGATTAAGAAGCGTCAAGATGAAATATATATCATGAAATTCTTTTTTCTGTTCCATGACTCTTTGTAGTTTTATTTGTACTTAATCCTCGTAAAAAGAGCCCATGATTTTGCGACGGCCCTGGGCATAACTTTTTAACGTTTCCAACGTTGCGCCTGCCCTCTGGTGCCTAATTTTCAGCGATGAATGTTCACTATTTACAGGTTTTGTGAATAAACCGTGTATCGTGTGTATAAGGACAAATCGTAGCTCCACCGCCGCCACTGAAGATTGCAGGTTGTGAAAATGTCGCGGTATCAGAAAATCGTTTAGGACAGCAAGCGGTCAGGTGCGTATATTTGTGCTTGGTGACAGGAGACGGATAGAGTTCGTACGCGTTCCATTACCTCATAGATCTGCCGGGATTCGTGGACAGCGAGTTAAGTAGCACGAGACATGCATCGAACGAGCATACTGAATGGAATTCCTCATATTTTCAATTACGATTATGCATTAAATTCTTTTTTTACGTTTACCAAATTTTAAATAGTATTATTGACACTTTCAACAATGATGCATGCTGCATCAAGATGAACATTGGTGTAGGTTAAAATATACTCAGCATCTTTTAGAGAAATGCTGCGCCCTTCAAATGGATTCATAGAAAGATTGTAATTCAGATTTGTTGTACTTGATATATTGAATCAAATTTATCGATGGAATTTTAAACTATTTAATATGAATTTAAACCGTAACTCGAAAAAATCTAGTAAAACCTTGAATAAGAACGTTGATCGGGTGAATCAGATCTATATAGATAATCTGACAAAATGGTCCGCGTTTATCTAGTTCCTTCTTTGTCACGTACATCAATCCGTATTAGAATGTTTACTCGTTCGCAGTTTCCAAGTCACATAGATTTATATCATTGAATATTTGTAAGGAAAATCTGTTTAAGTGCAGTATCGTTGTGGAAAATCAATCTGTCATGATCGGATTCGGTAGGTCATAGGGTTGTTCTGTAGGTGGTTGGCGTGTTGTCCGACATGTAGTATAGAGTTCGGAAGGTTGTGCGCTCGCGCGCTCACCTATGGATGGCGAGTTGATAGGTCGTGTGTGCGTATGACTACATGTATGTTTATACATCTGTGGATGCATACGAAAGGCGAAAGTTCAATGTGTAAGTTGTAGGTATAGGTGTAGGTTGGTAGGTTGTGAAGGTTGACTGTGGAGAGGTACGGCGGAGGGCTGACTGGCTGGCGCTCGGACGCGGTGGCTGGCGAGTGCAGGTGACTGACTGAGAGACGCTAACCATTCAAGCTACTTCACAGGACTTCGCTCATCCGATCATTTTTATCCACGGGTGACTGTCTATTCTCTAATCACTTTTACAACTGCGTGTGCCAAGATTTTTTCGGACTAAACGAATGTATTTCGGCAACGCGTTGACTGGAAAGCAACGTACCACAAACTTTGTTGGTTATGGGAACAAGGAAATAGGAGTACGGAATTCGCAGCGCCATTTTGAAAAATTCGGCCCCGCTAAAAATTCCCTCTCTCTCTCCCCGCCCTCGCGTTCACATCGTCAATGTAATGAAACGCGTCGTCGCCACGAGCCGCTTATTCCTGTGTTCTTATTAACTGTTTAGATCAACTGTACAGTGGTGGCCCCATGGAAGGCACGCTGGAAGAACCCCCTATTAAGGACTCATCTCAGGCCAGTCCTGATAAGGTTCTCAAAGGTATGGTCTGCCCCTGTTTGAAACTCTTAGAACAACCCTTTTGATTACTTATTTTTTGAATACTTATTTTTGTATTTACTTTATGTTTTTCTTCTGTTATTACTGAAAAGTGACACCACAATTAGGTTTTTATCCCTTTTGAGGGCATTATTTTACAATACTTTATAATATTTAATTGAAATTGGATATCATTTAAAAAGTATAGTTTATCATGTGGACATATAGAAGATATTAATATATTATTTTTGCCTAATTATATACCATTGTAATTGTCAATAACAAATATATTTCATTGACTTATCGACTAATGTAATTAATATTCTATAATTAGTTTTGTGTAAAAATACTAATAGTCTGCTTCATTTATCATATAATATTTAAGTAACATGTATACTTAACATTAAAACAGATTTTTATTTATATCAAAATGTTTTATGTTTTGCAGATGTGATTCCAAATGGGGTTAATGGAGATTATAATGACAAAGAAGAATTCATTGATGCAGATACTAATATATCCAAACTTGTGTCAAAAGAAATTAGTAGTGTAGTAAGAGAGGACAGAGAGGCAAATGGAAAAGAAGATGAAGAGGATAAACCTAGAATGGAAGTTGAAATTGAAGAAAGGGGTTTAAAATCTGAAAATAGTGAACGGAATGGGATAACACAAAGTAGAATTAAAGGGAGTGAAATGTCAGAGTCAGAAAATGGCTCTAAAATGTCTAAATCATCTGAGGGTGTCAGTGAGATGAACAATTTTAGTGAAGTGTCTAAGACTGAAGATAAGTGTAAAAACACATCATGTGAGGCTATGGAAGTTGATGAACAGAGTAATAACTCAGATGTTGAATGTCTTGATGAAAGCATAACTGAAATACACTCTGATAATGACGATGTGTTCACTATGAAAAATTCTGCCCTTAAGGATAATAAAAATCTATCAGGCAGTAGTGATATACAACTTAATGACAGTAGCGAAATTGCTGATAGCAGTATGGATACATCTGATGTGAAAATTTGTGAAGAAAATGGAAGTTGCGATAGTCCTGATATTGAAGAAATAACTGATAGTGCAAAGAATGGTCATAATACTTCTCCAGAACGTGCTAATAAAGACCCAAAACAAAGAAAATCAAGAAAGCAAGTAGATCTTAGTAGTATTACACCAAGAAGAAGTTCTCGTAACATTAAGAGGACAAGTTATATAGAAAAAGAAATAGAGGAAGAGGAAGTAGATGACGATGGTTCAGACATTGAAGAAATTAAGCCAGAGGATCCTCTGGCTGGTGTTGATAGTAAAGACAAAGAAAATTCTAAACTAAAATCACCAGTCAAAAATAGTAAAACTACTATTGTAGTTAATGATACTAAACGGCTGGTAGAAATTGCTGCAGGCAGTAAATCTGTAAAAGGAGGAAAGAAAGAACCTACTTTAGTTATTATAGACACAAATTCTATACTTTCTGGGCGTGGTGGTGTTCCTGTGAGTAACAGTAAACCTCATCATACTGTTTCTAGTACTAGCTCATTTTCAGTAGTTCCAATGGGAATGACAACACAACCTATGTATTCTAATATGAGGACAACTATTACCCCTGTGCCCATGACTTCAAAAACTGCACAGTTAAGTCCTAAAACCACGAGTATGACTACAGTCACACCTACAGTAACACCTCCTATATTACCTACTTTAACTGATGATATGTTTGTAGTAGAAGCCCCATCTTTTATAGTACCATATGTATATGAAAAACCACCTCTGAAACCATTAAAAGAATTTGTTACAAAATTGGAGAAATGCTTAGAAGAACAAGAAAAAGAAGAAAGAAGCAAAAGATGCACAGAAGAAAATAAAGGAGAGGAATATGATGAAGATTCACTGGATGTGAGTCAAAAAAATAAAGATAAAAGTGAAGAAAGTGATAATGAAGGAAATTGTAAAGGTAAAAAGGAAGAAGATAGAGGTGACAATTCATTAGACATAACTGATTCTGGATTTAATAATATAAGTGATAAACAAGATATACGACAAGATGATAGGAATAAAGTACTGACATATTTTGATTTACCACTGGGAAAATTTTTCATGCAAATTGGAGTGAATCTTGTTCAAGAATATGTGCAAACTGATCTTTTACGGACTCAAAAACGTAAACAAGGCAAAGGTAGCACCTCAGCTGAAACTCAACTAGCTATAAATTCACTCATTAAGAACCTAGAATTTAGTAAAGAAAATAATGAACCATTCCATTTAGAACTGAAAA
This sequence comes from Eufriesea mexicana, assembly GCF_001483705.2. Classification (NCBI taxonomy): domain Eukaryota; kingdom Metazoa; phylum Arthropoda; class Insecta; order Hymenoptera; family Apidae; genus Eufriesea; species Eufriesea mexicana. The sequence continues at coordinate 326,225 of NW_016925401.1, forward strand.
AATGTGAATTCTGTAATTTTAAAACAGAATCAACTTTAGTCATGCAACATCATTTAGAAACTCCACATATGCGCAATTATGTTTACAAGTGTAATTTTTGTCCAGTCGAAGTACGTAGTCCTCATGATATCTTATTCCACATGGAAGCAGAACATAATACTCGTGGGAGGTTGGAAAGGGGTCCAGCTTTTCATCAGTGTCCTAATTGTCCATTTGAAGATAACCAAAAGGGCAAATTAACTCGACATATACTTGCTTGTACTAAGAAATTCAGACCAGAAAAAAATCTAGAACCAGCTGCTGATTGGGAACCTCCTGCAAAAATTCCAAGATTAAATCGAACAAGACCTGTTGGACCGACTAACCCCAGTGCTCTTGCAATGGCAATGAGCGGTAAGGGACCTCAGCCACTTTTACCAAAATTACTACCTGCTTCAGCTACTGGTCGCGGAAGGGGAAGGCCTCCTATGCAACCGAGATATTCAGATTTGAAAACGTTACGACCGGGTGGTACAACAATGCGACAAGGTACGTTTTTAATATATAAGATTAATCATAACATATTATGTTGAATTGGATGCATTGTTTAATTCTATTGTAACATATTATGATGTTTTAGATAACGTTGCAGGAATGATGTATCGTCCAACATCGTCTGGTTTATTGGTCCCTACTTCATACCAGTTTGGTAGTAACCAAATATTCCAGGTAAAAATGTTTTCAGTTTTTACTGGTTTTTTTTTAATAATAAACGAAATTTAAGTATTTTTATAATAGTATATGTACGCGCAATTTTTTGTGAATATCAAAAAATTATGTTGCATATTGAATTTACTCAAACATTATAACTTTTGTTATAATTTAATAATATCATGGGCAATGATAATCATCAAAAGTCATGCCCCTGAAGTAATATATCTTAGTTACAATGTATAAGCACACATATGATATGCACAGTATATTTCCTTAATTTTTTCTGTAATAATATTGTCAATATCAAAATACAATGTTTAAAAAATATTTGATAAATTTATCTCACCATATTTTATGTATTAAATTGAAAAAATAATTAATTTAATTAACATTATTATAATAAGGAAAGAATTGTGTACTTATTTCATTTATTCATATTTAGGTGTTCTATATTCTATTTATTCACTAATAGCATATATTAATTTTCTGTTTTGAATTTGTATTGGGTCATTCTGGTTTTATCAGTATTTATAAAAAAAAAAACTACAGGTTCACAAATTTAAGTAAATAAAAATTTGAAAATTTGTAAAAAAATATATGGGTGGTGACAGGTGGTGGGTGGCTCTGGGACTGTCATGTCGGCTGTCTCGGGAGTGAGTAGCAGTAGCGGCGGCAGTTCCGGTCAACCCACACCCATTGCACTTGTACCCAACGTAATCGACTCTCTCTCTAGATTGTCCTCGTCACAGGTAAATAATTATTGGAACGTACCAGGAAGATTAAATTGATTTTGTAAGATTTGTGATCGCATGGATAATGTGTTCCACAGGTGCAAAACAGCTTTTATAACCAATTTCTTGAGATTGACATAATAAAGCTGTACACAATTGCTTATAGGAGTTAACAATATGTGTAAAGTTATAGCTAAACATATCATTAGTGTGCAGTGCAACTAGTTTTGTAATTATTAATTTGAACAATGTATTTTGATCCCTGTAGTATTTTGCATTATGGAAATGTTTAATTTTATATGGGTATAATTTTACATTGTTTTTAAACTTTGAAGAAATTCATTGACAATTTCTATTGCCTTTGTAAAATTGATTGATAATAACTACTACTTAAAATATATTTAAAACATAAAATTCTTAAGTGACATACAGTTTGACAGTGTATAACATTATTTAATCAAGAAGGAGTAATTATATCCTGCAGTATAATTATATTTAAAATAATTAGTGTATTTTATATTTTTCAGAACACAACAGCGAGTCCTAAAAATCCTACAGCAAAATTGTTAAGTCAACCAAGTATATCTATAACTCCTTTACCACGTACAACATCACAAACATCAATTCCTGGTTCTGGTACTTCATCAAAGTCTGGAGGAAAAACCACATTTGTTATATGTGAGATCTGCGATGGCTATATTAAAGTAAGTTAGATATTAGATTAATTGTAAAATATTTTATCATCTTTTTTATTATTTTGTATCTTGAAAAATCCTTATGTGGATTATAAATACAGATGCATTTTGTGTCATTTATTTAACTGTATTTTTTATGGATTTCAAAAAGTTTACAGTGTAACTAAAAATTGATGTATTATGTAATTTCAACTTAGAGAATAACTCAGGATTAATTTTTTTTTTAAGAATTCAAGAATTTTTTTAGGAAGATGTGAACTAAAATTAAAAATAGTCATAGAAATTATGAATCACATATGGCAAATTACTTTTTACCCAATCTAATATTTTATATTTACATAATTTTAGTATAACATTTTATTAAATTGAATAATATTATAACTATTATTCATTGTATATTGTAAACTTGGATTACTTTAGCTCTTATGTAAAGTTCCCTTTTCTTCTTCTTTTTCAGGATTTAGAACAACTACGTAACCATATGCAATGGATTCACAAAGTAAAAATACATCCAAAGATGATTTATAATAGACCTCCATTGAATTGCCAAAAATGTCAGTTTCGGTTTTTCACAGATCAGGTACACAATTGTACAATTTTATATATAAATTTATATATGAAATGATGACAAATAACATATAGAGTAAATTATATAATGTAAAAATTAATATCTCTCTATATTTATTTATTTATCAATTAATATTGACTATGTATTTGCCGCTTTTTTAATCGTGATAGTTTTAATATTTGTATCCATAAAAAACTCAATAATAATAGTATTATATTTTTATTGTTACAGGGTCTAGAAAGACATTTACTTGGTTCTCATGGTTTGGTTACATCCAGCATGCAAGAAGCTGCAAACAGAGGAAAAGATGCAGGTCGCTGTCCCGCTTGCGGCAGGGTAAGTTTATACTGTTTATATTGCTCAGCATTCAAAATGATATGCGTGTGAAATTGGGAGGTATAAATTTAAACAGCAAAATACTTGAGGGTTGTGGATCTTAATTTTTAGGTATATCAATGGAAATTACTAAATCATGTTGCGCGAGATCATGGAATGACATTAAAACCGGCGCATCTATCTTATAAATGTACAGTTTGCACTGCCACGTTTGGAATGTATAAGCAGTTTGAAAATCATGTATATTCGGCACATAGTGTCGTAGCTAAACGAGTAATGGATAAGAAGAACACACCTTCATCTCCATCGTCCAGATCCAATGACTCCCTTCTGAAGCCACTGAAGATTAATGATGAAATTACAATTATTCCACAACCAGCAAAACCTACAACCAGGTCGGGTACATCTCAAGGCAGAGGAAAATAGCAATGATCAGCAGAGTGATACATGTGTCTTGTCTTACTGAATTTCACGTAATTTTGAGGTACTCCATACCGGTCATTGTAGTATACAATGACTGACGTGCCGTGTACATGTGTATGCATATTATGCTTAAGACGCAATTACAACACATAAATCTACAACTCTTGGCAAAAAAACTAGTTGATTGCGTAATAATATTCCATCAATGATTATACCTATATATTTATTTAAGAATTTTTATTGTTGTTATCAGACATAGATAAAATAGACTGTAAAAATATTAAAGGGTGGCCTTCAGTCTAATTCCTTGGTTAATCCTAGAGCTGCATATTCCTGACCTACACGCCTATGAAAACCTATAAATACGAAGTATATTTACATTTTATGCGACACTCACATGTCATACTGCGAATCACTCTTAAATAGTAAATTCACTAATAATATAAATTCTTTTTCTAAGACAAATATATTTGAATTAATTCTATTTTGTTATTAACGCTAATACAATTACGTAGGACAATGAACGATAAATTGTCCTAACTCTATATATTCGATGTGTCTACGCGTCATGTTGCGAAGAAATTTCTGAACGATATATCAAATAATAAATTGTACTAATTAACGCGAGTGCCCTAGACTGTTTCGCGATTTTTTTGGTACATAATGAATATCAATAGTTTTTCTCACTTTTTTTCTATCTCATGTATACCTTCTCTTTTTCTAATTTCGCCATCATACTTTTAAGCGACGAATGTGGAATTTATAATACTTTACTTAATTTGTAATATCTCGTAAAGTTGTGTGTATGAAGTAAGTTATAAAATCAAAAATCTTTTGAAGTTGTAAATTGTATCTATTGCTATAAGTTGAAATTTTTCGTCGCAGACATTGTAATAAAACATTAAGTTTTAGTTTTGCGCTCTTATATAAACAAAAATGTACATTAACATAGAGTATAATATAAACGATTATATCAATAAAATAGGATGGCACGCATATGTGTATACATTTTTTCTGTTGAAATGATATATTTATCATAAAACACCGAACTTGTTAGTACGAACATCGCAACATTTAAACATATATATTTATATATGTATATATATAATATCTAGAAAAATATTATATATATAAATATGTAAAATTATTCTAGTATAGTGATAGCGTGGTATAAGAAGGGACAATTAATTATCTTCTTGTAAGCACTATGAATTTATAAGCTTATATGAATATGTAGATAGTCGAAAAAAGTAACAGATTTAATTTAATAATTTCAATCTTTTCGTAATAAGTTTTGTACGTTATTGTAGGAAATAATTTTAGAGGAAAAAAATTGCATTCGACAAAGAAAATAACATAGTGCATTTTTACACTGTATGGTTGTATTATTTAATTCTACTACCACTTGTCAGCCACTTTTACGGCAAGCTACGTTGGTAAAACAGAGAAACATTCATAGACGTAATTACAGAAATATATAGTTTACTGTAATAATTTGTACAATATTATATGATTATAAAAATAAAGTGTACCAACATTGTATTACTATTCACAGTTTATTTCAAATATCCTTTAAATTGCATGTAATATAGTGCAATTTACAAGAGTATGTAGATATATTTTAAATGCTTTGTGTATTTTAATGGAATCATTTATAATTCGTACTGAGTGCATATTTGTAATTCTATACCATGTATAAAATACAATACTAATAAATAAAATATGTACTACATAAATAAACAAATTATTAATTATAACATGTTAAAAAGTAATATTGTATTTTAAAAAATATATAACAATTTTATATTAAACGTATATTAAAATAAATTACGTTTCATATTTTAACCACTGATTGTGAACGAAAATTGAAAAGAATAATTTTGAATAATTTTCTAAACTAAATAAAAGATCTTATATTAAAACAAATTTTTTTAAGATTATTTGTTTTGTTAAGATTAAAATATAAATGCACGTGTAACAACAATATAATAAAGGTAAGTTCTAAAATTTAAGGAAATAGAATATTATTTCCGGTTTAAATTTGTTTGGTTAACAATCTATATTAAAATATTTAACATGTATTTTTGAAATATAATTTGAATTAATACGAATAAACAAAATTAACGTGACATATGGTTGTTAGGAGAATTTTTATTGTTTTATTGTAAATCTATTATCTGAAATACGTCGTAACTGAAAGAGGAACTATACTGAATTTCCAAATGTATCAGGATTTGGCGGGTAACACTCATTGCCTACATTCATTGAAAGGACTTTAGTGATTTGCTTCAAAAGTAAAATCATTGAACAAAGAATAACAGAACAATGAATATTGACTTACCTTATTCTGTCGAATATGCAAAAAGCTCACGGGCTTCTTGTCAAAATTGTAAGAAATCTATTGAAAAGGATTCGTTAAGACTTGCTGTTATTGTTCAGGTACGCAATATCAAAGATAATAATTTTATATAAATTTATATGTGATCACATTATTTCTAAATTATAGATATTTTTATCTTCTATTATTACTTAAGTTTATCGATGTTATGTAATATAATAGTAATTGATGTAGTAAAAGTAAAAAATATGATAAAATGTTAAATGTAATATATTTATGAAAATTGCATTATGATATAAATTATTTTCTGTACATTTAATTTCGAAAGAATTATGAATATTTATTAAAATTATTTAATAATGACATCTAAGTTATCTATATTTTTTATGATGCATTGTAAAAATTATATTGTTTTAAGATGTTAACAAATCGTATTTTTTGACTCTTAGAGTCCTGTTCATGATGGAATGATACCAAAGTGGTATCATCCAACTTGCTTTTTTATGAAACAAAGACCAAAAACTACTGCAGATTTTAGTAACTTTGATAATATTCGTTGGGAAGATCAAAAGGAACTTCAAAAGAAAATTGGTTTGTTTGTAGAGTATTTTAAATTATGTTTAATGTTGTGTAATAAAGTAATTTAAATGAGATTTTACTTTTGTAGAAGAATCATTTAACTTGCCTTTACCTGCATCTGGAAAACAAAGAAAACGTAATGCTACTGCCAAAAATATTGGCCCATTACGTGATTTTTTAGTTCAATATGCAAAATCTAATAAATCAACTTGTAAAGCTTGTGAAGAAAGAATAGTGAAAGGTGAGATAAGAATATCAAAGAAAGATTTCGAAAGTGAACAAGGTAGAAGATATGGTGGTATAGATAGATGGTATCATCTTGAATGTTTTGCCAAAATAAGAGAAAGTTTAGATTTTTATGAAAGTGGTGATGCAATTCCTGGCAATGAAGATCTTTCTAAAGATGATAAAAAGAAAATTAAAACTGTTTTACCAAAGATGAAATCAGACGATGCTCCACCAATTAAGAAAATTAAAGAAGAACCAGAAGATGCAGAAGAAGAGAAAGAAATGAAAAAACAAAATGATGAATTATTTGCAGTTAGAGACATATTATCTTCTATAAAAAAACCTGATCTCATTGCTATGTTGGAAAAAAACGAACAACATATTCCAGAAGGCGTATCCACTGTATGTTTTATTAATAAGTTTATTTTTATTTTTTAGAAAATAAGTATTTAAGTCATTAAAATATTTTTTACTGTAGATAATAGATCGTTTATCAGATGCAATTTGTTTTGGAACTTTAAAGCCATGCACAAAATGTAATGGTCAGCTTGTATATAATTCAGGTATTGGATATAAATGTACTGGAGATTTGACAGAATGGACTAAATGTGAAAATGTTACACAAGATCCTAAAAGAAAGAAGTTTATAATATCATCAGTCTTAAAAGACACTTACCCAGAACTGTAAGTACTTTCTTAAAATATTTATAAATTGGGATATATATTATAGTAAATGTATAAAACAATTAATCTCTATTTAAATGTCTAACAGTAAATCTTTGAAATATAAAGTTAAAAAACGAATTATAAAGATGTCTGTACCATCCACATCTAGTTTAGTGAAAAAAGAGGATGATGTTGATTCTGGACCCAAAGTTATTGCAAAAGCCAAACCATTGAAACATATGCAATTTGTCATTATAGGACATACAAGTAAAGATAAAAACACATTAAAGAAAGAAGTTTTGCATTTAGGGGGAGATATAACTTCAAAAATTCATGAACATGTAGCTGCTGTTATATCAACACAACACGAAATAGATAAAATGAGCAAAAAAATGGAAGAAGCTAAACAGCTTAACATACAAGTTATTACTGAAGACTTTATTGAAGAAGCTAAAGAATATACAAAGTCTGCGATTGCACTTATTAAAAAGAAAACTATATCAAGTTGGGGTGGTAATGTGTCTGACAGGATTAACGTTATCATAGAAAAATCTACTGCTACAAAAAGTAAAGGTAAAAGTGTATTTGAAAAGTCAGGATCTGGTAAAATGAAATTGCAATTAAAAAAAGGTGAAACTGTTGATCCACTTAGTGATTTACAAGATTGTGCACATGTATATCAACAGGATAAGAATAAATATACAGCTACATTGATACTTACAGATATACAAACTAAAAAAAATAGCTTTTATAAGTTACAAATTTTAAAACATGATAAAAAGAATGAATACTGGTTATTTAGAAGTTGGGGTAGAATAGGAACAACTATTGGTGGTACAAAATTGGATAACTTACCATTGAAGGAGTGTATAATACAGTTTGAATCGTTATATGAAGAAAAAAGTGGAAATAGTTGGAGTCAAAGAGAACATTTTGTTAAAGTACCACATAAAATGTATCCAGTCGATATTAATTACGGAGACGAAGCATCAACAAAAATACTTGAGTCTGATGTTAAGAGTGAATTAGAACAACCAATCCAAGATTTAATAAAATTGCTTTTTGATGAAGCAAGTATGAGGAAAGTGATGCTAGAATTTGAAATTGATGTAGATAAAATGCCACTTGGAAAATTATCTAAGAAACAAATCCAAAAGGCATACTTAGTATTAACAGATCTACAAGAAGTATTGAAAAAGAAGAACTTTGATACAGTTCAGTTGGTTGATGCGTCTAATAGATTTTACAATTTAATTCCCCACAATTTTGGAGTATCTGGCCCTAAAGTTTTGGACACAATGGCAGAAATTCAATCCAAATGTGAAATGTTAGATGTATTGCTTGAAATGGAGATTGGCTATTCACTTTTACATACTAAAACAGATGAAACAAAGAATCCACTTGATGTACATTACAAGCAATTGAATAGTGAAGTTACAGTATTGGATAAGGAAAGCGAGGAATATAAAGTCATTAAACAATACGTGGAAAATACTCATGGAAAGACTCATACACAATATGAACTTGAAATTGAAGAAGTATTTCTTATTAAGAGACAGGGAGAAGATAGTAGATATAAACCATTCAAGAAACTACCTAATAAGAAGTTACTATGGCACGGTTCTAGAACAACTAATTTTGCTGGCATTCTTTCTCAGGGCTTAAGAATAGCACCTCCAGAAGCTCCTGTTACTGGTTATATGTTTGGCAAAGGTATATATTTTGCAGACATGGTTTCCAAATCTGCGAATTATTGTTGTACAAATAGCGAAAATCCTACGGGATTGTTATTGCTTTGCGAGGTAGCATTAGGTAATATGTCTGAAAGATATGAAGCAGATTATATTGAGAAGTTACCAAATGGTAAACATTCAATATGGGGTCGTGGTCTAACACAACCTGATCCCGAAGATATTTATAAAATGAAGGATGGTGTGGAAGTACCATATGGTGTAGCTACATCTGTTAAGCTTCCAAAAAAATCTCATTTATTATATAATGAATATATTGTATATGATATTGCTCAGGTAAAAGTGCGATACTTATTGAAAATGAATTTCAAGTATAAAGAATAATATTTTTTAAAACATTGAAAATATTAAAATATAAAAGTAAGTTTATATTCAAGAATTCACTTATATGCTTTAAATATTTGAATTTATTAATAATATTACTTTTGATGTTATTATATTATGAATGTAACGTATTTCTAAACTTATTCTTTATATAAATAAATAATACAGAAAATTTATATTATTATATTAAATTAGTTAATGATATTCCATTCCAAATTTGATGAGAAGGAGTGATTTATACTACTTATTTAGTTAATACACATTTATTTTTGTTTTATTTTATAAAATTAATATTCAAAATGGAAATCAAAATAAGATTGGTCAAATGTATTAATACGAACATAACCATCTTCTCCACCTGTTGAAAAGCTACGACCATTAGGATGAAATGCTAGGGAGTTAATTGGACCAAAGTGACCTTTCAAACGTGCAAATTCTTCTTCAAATACTAAGTGAAAAAATCGGGAATCGAATTTTCCTTGACGAGTGGATGTTGTTGTGACATCCATAGCATCTTGACCTCCTCCAAGAACCACCTACAAAAATATTGTTTCCACAAATTTTAATAAACACTATTTCATAAATATTTGAACTACCATGCACAATACCCACATGATCAAATGTAGGAGAAATTGTAGCAGAATTAACAGGCCTTTCTGTTTTATATGTTTTTAATAATGTCAATGAGTCACTATCAAACAATTTGGCAGTATTATCTTTTGATGCAGTAACAAACATAGTGCCATCTTTATTGAACTGCATGTCATTTATTTGTGATTTGTGACATTTGGCACTTTTCAATTTTTGTCTTGTCTGCAAAAAAGACAAAAATGTTTAAATATTTAATTTATAAAGATAAAAATGTATTACATACTTTAACATCCCAAATTATGATTTCACCATCTTCGTGTCCAGTAATAACTGTTTCATCTAATGCTCCCCACAAAATAGCAGAGATTCTGGGGCCACCTATAGCAATTTTAGAAATTACATCCCCTTGTGAAAATCCAACATCAATATTCTTAGCATCTATGATAAACATTTCACACTGATGTCCAAAAGTTTTATCCGTGGAATAAACAGCAAGATTTCCTGAATAACTAAAGCTACATGTTCTAACTGAACTCTTTGCCTTAAGTAGACCTATTTCTTTTCCTACAATATAATATAGACCTTAAATATAAGAATGAATTAATAAATGAAAAACTGTGAAATAAATATTAAGTACAAACCAGTCTGACAATCCCAAATTCGTAGTGTATTGTCACCACTACCAGATAGAAATCTTGTTGTATCCCAATTAACATCAATACACCAGACAGAACCCATGTGCCCATTAAAAGTTCCAAGACGTTCTCCATTTAAAGAATACCAGACATTTGGATTTTTATCTTTACTAGATGAAAATAATAAATCTCCCTCTCTATTATATTTGATTTTTGTTATGGGACGTTCATGTCCTTGTAACATTAAAGGTTTCTAGACAAAATAATTAATTAATCATTTTTCAGAATGTCATATATTATATGCATCTATTTTGATTAAAGAATTTATCTAAAAGCTAGTATTTTCGAATTTTAAGATGTAAAATAATGACATATAAAATAACCTATTGCAAACTAATATATTACAATTTAAAATTGAATTATTATAGTATGATGTATTAAGTAATATAAAGGAATCCTACAATTTCGAAATTATTGATATATGTTTAGAAAAACAAATCTATAAAACACTGAAAATGTAAAGTGTTTAACTCAATAATGTCACAGAGGTTATTCTGTCACATGTTAAGCATATCACGAAAAACTTATATCAAGTCGTTAATGGAAAAAAATATGTAAAATGATTATATAAAACAACTAACCATGATGTTTAGCAATAAACAATTAAGATTAGTTAAAAATTAACAAGTAGTTTTTTAAAGCAATCACAAAATCTTCACAATATAAAATGGCGTATGTTTACTAATACAAACAGGGGATTGACTATACATTCATACTAAATGTTAAATTTATACGAAAATTAGATTAGAATTAAACTTGAATATTTATAAAATTTCGTTATGTTTTCTACTTTTAATATTCATTGATATATTTTTTAAACTTTGATTTAAAAATTCTCTTAAGTTAAATCTAGTATAGATTACGTGTGTATCTACCAATCATAATATACTTTTTACTGGCAATCAATTTTTATTACAATTATTTATTGTTATGTTCCATTTATATTAAATAAGTGTTTGTGTTAATATATAATATACATATTAAATGATGCAAACATATGTATTAGAATAAACAATTGTAAAAAAGTATTAAAGTTTATTATAATTTTTAAGAAGTGTCACGAATAACTAAAGTCCACATTTTAGTCAGAAAGAGTTCAGTCCTGTTCCAAATTCCGGTTGTATATTGGTTATTGAAACTGAAAAAGGAAACGAAACTGAAACGGCATGTCCGAAATTGTTAACCAACATGAGGTCAATCAAAGTTATTGGTTTAAATGGAATGATTATCAAAATCATCTTTCCGATGTAGTTAGACAACTCCTAGAGGAAGATTGTATGGTGGACGTTACCCTAGCTGCTGCTGGGGAACGTATTCATGCTCATCGTATAGTTCTTTGTGCTTGTAGCACTTTATTTCGAGTAAACAATCTTTATGTTTTTAAGAATATGTTCATAGCTTTAAATATGAATATCATTTCATAATTATGTTTAGACATATGTAAATAATTTGTTAATGCAATAGTTTAAACTCTTTAATTTCTTTTTTTGCATAGGTTTGTAAAATCTTCTCTATTAAGTATATTAAAGAATTAATTATACATTATATATTTATGAAATACAATAAATTCAAATTATTTCCTATTTATTATTGAAGACAATAGGTATTTTATGGATTAACTAGATATTTATGTAATATTCTACATGATTTATTAAATAAATATTTAATTCCTTATTTCTAGGAAATATTGAGTCAAGTTAATGAAGATCATTCAACAATAATATTAAGTGACATATCTGCTCAAGACATAAAATCTATCATAGAATTTACTTACCATGGAGAAGTAAGAGTTCCAGTTGAAAATATTAGTAGTTTATTAGATGCAGCACGTTCATTAAAAATCTGTGGTCTTATCGAAGTAGGTTATATTATTTACAAAAGTTAAAGAAGATATTTTTTTCTTTAACAATCTTCCATGTTTATAGATTGATGGGCTTGAAGAAACTGATTCTGTTATAAGCAATAAAGATTTTAATGATAATAATGAAGAACCAATGACTGTGATTAGTGAGACAGAGGAAAATGTTATTAATGCATTACAACATAATTATGAAGATTTAGAAGATCAACAAAAAGATGAGGTTATTGAAAATTCTTCCTTAATTAAAAAAAAGAAACGCAGACGTGATACAACAAAAAGGGATTATAGTGATGATATGTTAGCATCAGCAATTAATGATTTAAAAGCAGGCCAAACATTAATAGAAGCTTCTACTAAACATAACATACCACGTTCAACTTTGTATATGCGTGCTAAAGCATTAGGTATACATTTAAATGCATCAAGAAATGAATATCCAGCAGAATGTATGAAAGCTGCTATAAATGCGGTAATTGGTTGGTACTTATTCTGTTTTGCACAATTATAAAGTATTAATGCTATGATATTGCTTAATTTAGTTTATTGTACTGTAGCTGGGTCAAGTTTGCAGCATGCATCAGAAATGTTCAGTATACCGAAGACTGTATTATGGAGAAGAATTCAAAAAGAAGGATATCAGATACTACGTTCAGAAATGAAAAGATCTTATGGATCTGATAAACGGGAAGCTGCTGTTAAAGCTTTGGAAAGAGGAGAGAATTTAACAAAAGTTGCACTTGAATTTAAAGTATATTACTTAATTTATCATTTATTGTTCGTTTGTAATTTTATTTAAAGTTTCTGAGGGTAATAATAATAACAATGTTTTTAGATACCGAAGACTACTCTATTTAGAGATAAAGCTCGATTAGTAGATGAAGGGAAATTACCATTGTCATTTTGGAAGAAACGTAAAACAGAAAATGAAGAATTAAAAAAGTCGCGTTTGGAGGAAGCTGTTGCTGCTTGTAAAGGAGGAAAAATGTCGCAAGCAGCGGCATCGATGACTTATCATATTCCAAAGACAACAATATGGAGACGTCTTCAACAAGATGGTAAAAAATCAGAGAGGTTATTAAGTTCAAGAAAACAAAGGATAATGGATTCTAAACATAATACAGAAACAAAGGTACAAGAAGGATCAGATTTTACTTATTGCGAGGTATTAGGAATTGTCAAAATTTATTACTTTTCATGTTGTAGATTTTGTGATTATTAATGAATATTAATTATAGGTTTCCTCAGAAATTCCTATAACTTATATAGATGAAAATAGTATACCTGAAGATTCTGTGATAATATTAACAGCAGAAGATATGGATGGACTTAATTTAGAAGAAGGACGACAAATTATCGTTAATTCAGTATGTGTTCTGTTCGTTTTTTTCTTAAATCTAATTGCATAAAAATATTTCATAAAAATTATATGTGTATATAATTAATATAGAAATGTATATAATGTATTTGTTTTGTAGGAATCAGGACAAGAATATGTTCCTTGTGCTATAAGTATTGAAGAAAACTCAAATTATTCACAAACAGAAAGTTAGCATATTAACTGTTATCATTTGACTAACACTTATTAATATTCATTTTATATAGTAATATGTATATTACTTAGTTTAGAAATATATATATATATATATTTAAATGTATACCTACATATACCTATATCTATACTTATTTAAATGTATATATATACACATAAGAGACGTGATGTGCAAGTACACATACAAGCAGATGTAAAAATTAGTTCCATAATATTCACATATAATAATTGAATTATTATTAATTATTGCATTTTTGTGTTCAATATTCCCTTATATTTATTTATATTATATAAATAAAACTTATTCATTTTTTTTAGTTGAGAGATGTATGCTAATTTAGTTAATATGCAAATTTAAAAATAGTAAATCACGTTCTGGTGACTATGCAAGCATAAAATTATCAGTCATTACATGAATTGGTAAATGTGAGTCACCTGAATGTTGCAATGATAAGCATGTGCTTCAGTAAAAATAATTTTTCTTAGAATGTTAAAAATATATTTCTTTGCATTCCTAGTAATACTACACGAAATTAATTCCCTAGGCTTAAAAGTCATTTGTTAATTCGGTTTCTTCGTGCAAAATTAAGCCATCAAGAAGTTCTAGCTTTAGGAACATTTATAGAGTTACAATTTTGTGTTGCAAACCTGAAATAAGGTTTAATACTGGGGATATTCAACGGATGGTTTGTGGCCAGTAATCTGTTATAAGAACTGTGAGGACGAAATTTCATCATATTACGTGACTATAAAAACTTATAATAAATATGGTCCATCAATTATTATATTCCAGTAGTAAATTAGAAAGATTTGTTTTAAGTTCCATTTACAAAAATGCCAATATATTTCAGGTATAAATATAATCTAACATAACCTAATTCTTTCTCATAATTTTTTTTTATTAGAAGCCAATTCACATTTGAAAATTTTAATCTAATTAATATTCTTTATCAATATCATTTGTACTAACAGCACCGTATTGTTTTTCTAGTTTGCACCTTTTATTATTATTACGTACATTTATACATGTATATAACCTTCATAGATATTAAGTTGATATTGTATGAAGATTTTACAATGGTTTAAAATATTATTGTTATTAAATATAAGTCAATGTTATTTATATAATAACATTTGTATAAATTTTGTAAAAACCTTAATCTTATATGAATGTCTAGTAATAAAAAGTTTATTATATTTATATTACCTATTATGTTATATGTTACATACTTTTTTCAGTTAAGAAGATATTTATCACTTATAAGAAATGGCAGTAACACAAGTACAGTGGAAAATCTACGAAATCAATGGAGAGTACTATATAATGAGCCACCAAAAGGATTTGAAAAATTTTTTAGGCAAAGTTATTATTTTATTCTTATTCATTTCTGATTATAACAGATTTTAAAATACATTATAAAAAATAGATAACTAAAAGGTTTTAAATTTTTTATGTATAGAAAAAGATTCTAATAAAACAACTAAAGAAGTCGGTGACAAAGATAAAAAGGAATCCAAAAAAGCTTCTGAGTCACAGTCATCTAAAAGTCAATTTGATAAAGCATCTCAGTACTCTTCAAATACTAATAAACGTTTTTTTCAATGGGAATTTAAATGGAATGAAAAAAAATTTGAAGGCAATAATAATGATAAATTGTTTTTTTTTGGTACCTTATTAGTGGGATTGCTTTTTTATTTGGTAGAGGTATTACAATATCAAACATCAGAAATTACATGGAGAGAATTTATAACAAAGTAATTAAATAATAATAGTTTTTTGTTTACAACATATTTAGTATACAAATCTCTCAAAATTTATGTAAATGTTTTGTGCGAATTTTATTTAGATATTTAGATAAAGGAATAGTGGATAAAGTGGAAGTTATCAATAAACAGTGGGCTCGTGTAAAGTTATTACCTGGCAATACTGTCGATGGCAAAGTAAGTTTGTAATGCATTTATTAGTGGTAAATAAGGATAAATTATGTCTAAATTGTATAATTATTACATACATATTCAAGGATTCTTTGTGGTTCAGCATTGGTAGTGTTGAAACTTTTGAACGTAATTTGGAGAATGCACAAATAGATTTAAATATAGAACCACAAAATTATATATTAGTACATTACAAGGATGAGATAGAATTACAGCATATCGTAAAGTTAATACCACAACTTATTGTGTATGGTAAGTTATATTACTAAATTTTTATTTCCTTTGTGTATGTATGCATTTAGTTGTTCAAAAGACAACTCGATATAATATTGATTGTTATTTGCAGGTATGATGTTTTATGTAATTCGTAAATCAGCAATGCAGTTTGGCAAAGGAAGAAAAAGTGGTCTTTTTGGTCCATTAATGGAATCAACTGCAAAATTAGTCAATTCTAAAGATATTGGTGTTCAGTTTAAGTAAGTTGAGAGAGCTATTATTACTTAGTATTGCATTACAGTATCTCAAAAAATTATCATGAATTGTAGACAATTTTCTTCTGTTCTGTTATATTTCTTAAAATATTTTAGAATTAAATGAATGGATTTATTAAATGAGTGAAAAGGAAAGGTATTAAATAAGTGCAAATTGAGGTATTAATTAAAAAAGAAGAAAAGTAGTTGATGTGTAATCAGTTTCTAGAGTAGAAAAATGTTGTATGCAATTCTTCAACACCCTTTCTGGTTACCATATTTGAGTACCATTTTGCTTATAATTTTACTGTAAAATTGTCGTAAATATTTTCACGTAAATTTAGAGATGTTGCTGGATGTGAAGAAGCAAAGATTGAAATTATGGAATTTGTAAACTTTTTAAAAAATCCACAACAATATATGGACCTTGGGGCTAAGATACCTAAAGGAGCAATACTTACAGGTAAATATATATTTTAGCAATAAGTAATTCTTTTTGGTTTTAAATTGGCTTAAGATAATATTCTATAAATTGAATTTTTTTTTTTTTCTATGTAGGTCCACCGGGTACTGGTAAAACATTATTAGCTAAGGCTACAGCTGGTGAAGCAGGTGTACCCTTTATTAGTGTGTCAGGTTCTGAATTTCTGGAAATGTTTGTTGGTGTTGGTCCATCAAGAGTTCGGGACATGTTCTCACTCGCACGAAAACATGCTCCGTGCATATTGTTTATCGATGAGATTGATGCCGTTGGAAGAAAAAGAGCAAGTCGAAATTTTGGCGGACACTCAGAACAAGAAAATACTCTTAATCAACTTCTAGTTGAAATGGATGGTTCGTTATAATAATTGATAAAATTAGTTATTAAATTGTTATATTTATATGTGATTGAATAATATTTCCTTTTTTTTTGTTAAGGTTTCAATACTACTACTAATGTAGTTGTGTTAGCGGCGACCAACAGAATAGATATTTTAGATAAAGCTTTGCTCCGACCCGGAAGGTTTGATAGACAAATTTATGTTCCTGCTCCAGATATTAAAGGTCGTGCTTCTATTTTTAAAGTACATTTACAACCTTTAAAAATTACAATAGATAAAGATCAGTTAGCTAGAAAAATGGCTTCCTTAACGCCTGGATTTACGGGTATGAAAATTGAAATTAATCAATGACATTTCTTAAAAAAAAAAAAGATAGTGGTATTGTATATTTAGAATATTACTAATACTTTATTTTAGGAGCTGATATTGCTAATGTCTGCAATGAAGCGGCTTTGATAGCGGCAAGAGATTTAAATGATAATATTCACTTAAAACATTTTGAACAGGCTATTGAAAGAGTTATTGCAGGCATGGAAAAGAAAACAAATGTTTTACAACCTGAAGAAAAAAAGACAGTTGCGTATCATGAGGCTGGCCATGCAGTGGCAGGCTGGTTTTTACAATATGCAGATCCACTTTTAAAGGTAATTTTTAGATTTTCAACTTCTACTGTAGCTTGACTTTAGTTTCATCTGTATTTTTTGTGTGATAGGTCTCCATAATCCCACGTGGAAAAGGTTTAGGTTATGCACAGTATTTACCACATGAACAGTATCTTTATACAAAAGAACAGTTGTTTGATAGAATGTGTATGGCACTCGGCGGACGAGTGTCAGAAGAAATCTTCTTCGGTCGCATTACGACAGGCGCTCAAGACGATTTACAAAAAGTATTATTCTGTTCCTTTTACATAGTTGTAGTGTATATAATTAAATAATATATGGTTTTCTTGCATTGTTGTAATATATATAATTAATATTCTCTTTAATTAGGTAACTGCAAACGCATATGCTCAAGTTGTTCAATATGGTATGAACGAAAAGGTTGGTAATGTTAGTTTCCAAATGCCTCAACAAGGTGATCTGGCTTTTGATAAACCATATTCGGAACATACTGCGGAACTTATTGATACTGAAGTACGTGAATTAATTGATCGAGCACATAAACACACACGTAATCTACTTACAGAACACAAAGAAAATGTATCTAAGGTATAGCACAACTTAGTTCCATTATTTACAAAATCAATTAATTTTCTTCATTATATTACTGAATGAATAATCTTTTTATTGTTTTAGGTAGCTGAAAGGCTATTAAAACAAGAAATTTTAAGTAGAGAGGACATGATAGAGTTACTAGGTCCTAGACCGTTCCCTGAAAAGTCAACTTACGAGCAGTTTGTGGAGGGTACGGGATCGTTTGAAGAAGATACTAGTTTACCGAAAGGTTTACAAGAATGGAACAAACCAAGGGAGGGCGATAAAAAAGGTGAAAGTTCAAGTAACTCACCATCAGAAGCAGTTTCTCGAATAAATTCATAAAATAAACCGCAACAGCAATTATAAAACATACTTTTACAGATTATAACCTGTAAAGCATTTTGTATTATAGTTTGAAATACATAATTTTAATAAGTAGTGATACATGATTGTACTTGACTGTATTAATTAGAAACGATAATATTATGATTTGTAATTTGTAAAGTTTCGATGTATAAATGAAATTGAGTACTATTTTTTAAAAGAATCTTTATTTAGTACTATAATAGTACTAATAATCATTTAGTACTGTTTATTTTCGACATTATCTTTATTATATAACAGAGCCTTTTTTTATAATAAAAACCAAGTTGTATAAAAAGTACGCAACATGAACTTTTAAAAAAATTAATTTGTAACTACAACGTTGTAATATGTAAAGTGATAGTATAATAGGGAACGCTTTATCGTGTTTTTGAAGACTAAGTAAATAAAGTAATGAATTAGGTGAAATGAATAACAAAGTTTGTTTATATCATTTTTTTGCAACGTATAATTAATAAAGTTTACAAATGTAGTGCAATTAAATTATTTTATCCTTAAGTATTGTAAGTACATTGATAATTTGGTATGTTACTGTCTTTTTTATCGATAATTGTTTTACTTTGGCGAAATTTCTGTGGTGTATTTTGATGAAAAATAGCGCTTGTACGCATGTGCGTAAATTGGATTCTTGCTTATACCAAAATTACATCGTTCAATAAAGAAAAATCAATTGAAATGTGTGAGAACGTCTCTACTTGCATTTTTTGCATCCGAAGGTTTATATATAGTCATTTATGATAAGATTGAAAATGCTTTATTACGACGAAGGTCTTTTTTTGTTAGCGAAATTTATGGTTTAGGAACAAATAGTTTTATCCTTGTTACATGTTATTGTTATTTCTGGAAATTAAATTTTGTTGCAATTAATATAAAATACTATTAATAGTTAATAACAAATTGTACACTATTAATTTCTGGAAAAAGTAAAAAAACATTTATTACAGAATGTATCTACAAATGTAGAAATTGTAGACCTTCGTTCACGCTCTTCACTCATTCGCTCACTCTTTCTTTCCGTCTTTCTCCATTTGCTTAAGTTACACATGAAGTAAGAACATTTAAAAATGAGTTTCGTAAGATAAGCTTTGAGCTCATTTAGACGTGGATTTAAACAAATCGGAGCAATACACGTGCATGCATCTCGATATATCCACTATCAGTCTTGGGATTTTCTTTAAAAGTTATTTTTGTGAGCCAAAACACCCTTGGGAATATTATTTGAACGTCTAGCCTTGAAGGAAAG
Organism: Eufriesea mexicana; assembly: GCF_001483705.2. NCBI lineage: Eukaryota > Metazoa > Arthropoda > Insecta > Hymenoptera > Apidae > Eufriesea > Eufriesea mexicana. The sequence continues at coordinate 346,305 of NW_016925401.1, forward strand.
TATCATCTGATCAAGAAATTTGCTAGTATTTATTCTTCTACGCATCCAAAATTATTGTTCCCGTTAAAGACAATTAGAATTGTAAGAACATCAATACAGTTTATTCTTTTATTGAATTTTCTGCACATATTTTCTTGTCACGTATTGTGTAGTTAATAAATAGTTTTGGACGTGCATTTTGTATAAAAAAGGAAGACCATAATTGTTCATCATTAATTTTTAAATATATATTTGTGAAGTAATTCAATTAATAACCAATATGTCACTCATTATGATTCACAAGTTGAAAAATATTTAATTTCGAATAATTTGATTCTATTAGAACGGGATGTAAATGATATAAAAATTTGACATTTTTAGCAGAAAATAGATAATGTAACATAATTTTGTATGCAAACATCTGCAAAGTTTCATTAACAAAAATAGGTGGAAATTATGTTCTTATGCATGATTATGTTATGACAAAATTTGCAAAGACTGCGTTCATATTTCACACGTGATGTTTACATACACATGAAATTATTTATCAGTAGGTAGTGTGTAGAGAAGATAAGAGGAAAGTGATAAATTAAAAATTTGGGAATAAAAAAAAAATTGATAGGAAATTTTATCATCGATCATCAATTTTACATATTTTACTAATCCTTTTCCGACCTTCGTCGCTATATCTTTGATCCCAAGACAGCGTTTTCCCTTTTTTTTTAATTTTTCATCTCTGAAGTGGCGAATCTTCTCAGCATTTCTACAAAACTATACGATTTATTGAGTAAGTATTTATAGGTTTCGAAAGTTCACCATTAAACTTAGTTCGCTAACTCACTAATCAAATATATCATACAATCACTAAATTATTGCTTTGTCGTACCTTGTATCACACTAATCTAAATCTTATGTTTTCAGTTTATCTTATGTTTTTTTCTTTTTTTTCACATTTTTATTTTTTTTCTCATTTTTTTTAACCTTTTTAGAAAAGCCAGGTTTATTGATGATCATGCCTGCTTCTCTACAAAGTTCTGTTTCACGGATGCGTTCTTCTTTCTAATGTCAGAGTGCCTTTGTGTTTGCGTGTGTGTGACACGCGAAATAATTTGATGGCGCAGGTAACGTGCAGGTTGCATACTTATCGACTCTGCACAAGACCCGAGCGAAATCTAAATTATCGCGGATGGAGGCGAGCTTGGATCGCACTCTAATTAATTTTATTGAAGTGTACTTTGTTCCTTATTTGGTGCCTGCGAATTATCCGTTTAATGTGTAATGAATAATTCATTTTGCCTTGACACGAATAATGTTATTATAAACTATGTTTACAAAATCTTGGAAAAGAAGTTTAACTCTAACTGATGATAATTATCATTTTATAAGTTCGTATTTAATTTATTATAAAAAAAATGATATTAAAAGCACTCATAAAATATCTAAAGATCTAAATTGTACTCGTAGACATGACACCATTAAAAAGGAACTATATAATTATATTTTGAAGGTCTGGAACTCGATCTACGTTCTTTTACAAAAACATCTTTTATGCTTCGAGATTAATTAGAGGCGATCGTTCTTGCGAAAAGTTTCGGTGTAGCGAAAATTCGACTAACATATACGTACATATACACATACATATAGTATATCTCGTGCACATTCGGTCTAGTAAGTTAATTAATTATAGTTACGCGAACATTTGTCACGTTGGTTTCGTTGTTCTTTTTTACCGTGTTTTCGAACTTACGTAATTTTAACAATCAGCACCCTTACGCTTATTTCCTTTCTCCTTTTTACTTTTTCACGCTAATTTCTTCCCGCATTGATACTCCTTTGCTTATTAACAACAAGTGTCATCGCGAAGGGCGACATTAATTACGTTTTATCGCTGCGTTTAAGAGCGCCACGGCTTCGGCGTAGTTACGTTTAAGTACTTTGGTCCTCTTTAGAGTCTTCTAAACGCTTAATTATGCGACGAATCGAAGTAGCAATCGGTCTTTCGCAGCCGCGGAAGCAAGGAAAACGAATCTCCCCTTGGTTTGTCTTATTTCTCCCCTGTTCTCATTCTTCGGTTCGTTTCTTCTTTGGCTAATATTATGACGGCTATAAGACAAGTTTCATTAAGGTTTCGTTTAATTAGTTTTGCCTATTAGAAGTTCTGTTAAATGTGACTTCGTGATGGCACCATGTACGACGCAAATCAGAACAAATAATTGTGATAATTGTGTATAATTAATTAATTATAATTAATTATATTTAGAATCTTGCAATTATGAACAAAATTTCTTTGAATTCAAAAGACAGATTTTGCTCCGATTATAGAATTACTAATTTATTGATCCTATTTTATATAAGAGATAGTTAAGAAAATGTGATAGTTTCAATCCCATACTTTTGGGTTGTTACCTCAGTATGGTCAGTTCATAATAAATCCAAATTTTGTTATTTTTGTATCATAGCAATTTTATCCAGATAGTCGTCGTACACGTACACGATTTGCCGAGTTTGATTTAATTCGGCCCAAAGTTCGAGCGCACAGCCAAAGTAAGTTCTCATGACCTTGAACAAGAAAAAATTATTTCCATTGGACCGAGAAACGTATGAGGCATGATCGTCCTAGGTCCTGGCTTAACTCGTTTGCGTATCTAAAAAATATCATCGACTGCTTGTTTATCGTTAATATCGTTAATAATTATACCACTTTTATCATACCCTTTTTTTTTTAATTTTTTTCTTTCCTTCAAGTTCACACTACGGCGACGATCTAACATTACTTTGTATTCGCGTGTTCATCAGTTCTGCGGCTTGCTATATTGTTTCTTGTTTTTTAACAAATAATTAACTCCACATTGTTGAGCTCTCTTGTTCATGAATTCGGCAAGAAAGCATGGAGAAAACTGTGTCGACAAGCCATGAAGCTGCGATATTTGTTTCAAAAACCTTTTCGACGCTGGGAACGTTCTTCGAGACGGCAACGAAGTTTTATAACGTAAACGAGTGAAGCATCGGTCGTTGATTCACTTGATTCTTCATAATGATTGAATAAAATTGATAAATTTATCACTGTTGAATAATATGTGCAATGTAGATGTAAAGCAACATATTTGTAATCCAAAGTATCTAATATAGACGCAAAACCTAGTAGTATTTGGAGGTTAGTTTTTGTAATATAATAGACTCTCGTGTAACATGAGTGATACGTACCGTGTTACATAAATCCGTGTTATAAGAATGCAGCACTGAACTACATTAATCAGTTTCACTGCTGAATGTTTTAGTTTATAATCCTATTATATCATTTTCCCTTTATAATACAACGTATCACTACACTGTGAAAATGTATACTTACATATATACGGTGTTATATGAATCTTTTAGCGTATTATACGAACACTGTCACAATTTTTGCATTCTTTATATGAGCTCATGTTATACGAGAATCTATTGTGTATATCATATTATATCCCGTCATACGTCTGATCGTGCATTCTCTCGCTTTTCGGGAAAGTAACGATGTTGTCCTATGTATGGTGGGAATATTTAGAACACATTTCAGAGTACATAAAATATACAAACATTGTAAAATGTAATCATGGCGATGATATTAATAATAATAATAGTAATAATAATAATAATAATAATAATAATAATAATAATAATAATAATAAAAATGGCAATATTAATAACAACAACATTAATATTAAGTAAGGTGATATTGTTTTCAGGTACGGAATTTTTTAAATAAATTTTTATCGTTTTGATAATAACAAAAAAGAAAAAAAAAGATGGTAACGACGTTTTGTTAATTAATAGTCTCAACGATTGATTGCTTGCTCTACCTTTTTTGTTTTTCCTTCTCTCATTTTAATGTTTTAATATTACGAAAGCAAACGTTAATACATTTGAATACTTTATCAAAGGATTGTATTTTTTCTTTTTATCAAAATTCGTTGCAGTGACGAGGAACGATACACGATTTGATAACCATATAGATCTCTCTGTTTTGTTTCATTATTGACTACTGTTACGAGGTTAACTCTAATTGATTAGAGATTCGATTGACTGTCGAGTATTGTATAACAGCATGAAAACGAGACTGCTAGCTGTGAATATCATTGAAGATGTGATCGAAATTTACAAACGACCATCCATTCGAATAGTTCGAATAGGTCGTATCGGTTTTCTTGACACATAAGCGTGGGCGCTGCTTACTATGCGTACTCCACATTATTGTATATAGAACTCGACATTCTTTGTTCCATAGAAACGAACGTACAGGGACAACTTTGCATCTGTTCCCATATCATTGGAACGTGGTCAGAATCAGACTCGCTTAACTCATCGCTAATAAAATGATAAAAATAAAAATTTGAGAAATGATAGTTACTACGAACTAGGAACCTTATACTTACAATTATATTAGACTTTATAAGAATGTGAAAAAATAATCGAATATATTTACACATCAACAGCCAAATCTAGTCTTATAGAATCGATAGGACGAACGTTAGGCAAGTCTATTTCTGACTTTTCGCTCAAACATAGATGTAACGTACATGCGATTCAAAACAATTTTATTCGATTTGATCGATTAGTAAATTCTTAACACTGAACCTTCTCATTGTTCTTTCGAATTTTTTTTTATCAAATTCCAAGCATTTCATAAGTTTTGAATCACTGACACGCTTACTTTGTTTACATTCGTTTCGATTAATCACACATTTTTATTTGCATGAGTCTAATTCTTTCTCTTTCTAGTAGAAGTATGACTATCCATGAAGTTATAATAAATATCGATATCTCTATATATCGATAATATCGTTCTGGCAAATCGAAGCGAGTGTGGTATGTACATCGTAACGTGTTAATCGTAATAAAATTACTTAAAATATATTAATTTTTATTTGAACTTATATGTTCAATAATATATACATATATTTTGTTTAAAAATTTTTTTCAATGAAAATTAATGAAAAATTATAATCAGTGCTTGAATGTTTATTTTAAAAAGGCGGGCAAATTCTTTCTCATAGAAAGATAAGGTTACAATCAATATATATATATATACCCTATATATATATCCTATATACAGGTAAAAATGTTGTTTATAATATATCCCAATAGAAATAAATAAATTTGGCCAATTTTATTATGATTAATGCGTTGCATTTTTTCTTTGTCTTCATTTTAGCGATATTTTAAGTTACCGATAACTTATCGATAATCGATAGTCTTATTTTCATTTTCTACCACTAGAGTAATTCTTGTTTTGAATCAACATGCACGTTACTATTTTATCGATTGCAGACGTTGAAGTTCCTCGATCCTGAAACGACGGTCCCTTCTATCTATAGACACGAAACGAGGAAACGGACAGACACATCGACATCAACGATTAGTTCCTTTTGTCGCTTCTCTCGATTTTTCACGAACTTAAACCGCTAAAGCTCGCTTGTTTCGGCGTCCGTTTAAAAACTACTTAACGCGAACTAACCGATACCCGAGTACGCCAATGATACATATGGTCGATTCCTAAAGTTTTCTAATCGATGAAAATGTCTCGTACCAAAATATCTCTACGGTCATTATAAAAACGCGTTTCATGTGAAAGCAACAGCGATACGACCAATTAAATTAAGGACAACCACATCACCTATTATACAGTACCAAGCCCCAGTTCGTGGGATAACCTAAGATAAAACGATACAATTCAAGCGTAATTCGCTGACTATAGAGCGTAAGTCTCATTCGTTTATTCTCTTGTTACTACTCGATCTTTGGTTTCTTTATTCCTTTGTTTCGGGCGCAACGGTTTTTTCTCCTTCCACTCCAACTCTTCCACTCCTCAATACCAACCGTAATACAATATTCCTTTCGTCCATTCTGTTCGACTACTTCTTTTCACTTCGACTAACAGGATTCTAAATTAATATTATGTTTCAGAGTGCTATACTTACGAGTAAATTAGTGGATAAATAGAACGACTAAAGACTAGAAATAGTAAAAATCAAGGTAACGTACAAACAAAATTACCATAAATCTAGTAAATTATGATTAAGACTAATGTACAATGATACATTATTTCATTGACTAGGTGTGCTACGAAACCTATAATAAAGTTATATTGTTACAGGCAAGTCTCGAATTTTGTGACTTATTTTCTACCGAATCATTGGGACAATTATTTCAGCATTTTAACCGAGTATTATATTAATAGTGATACATGAATTGAATTTACAATTTTTTTTATAAAACTTCAGGTAAGAAATTGTTCAATTTTCATCTTTCAATTAGGTATTATTTTTTATAAGAATTGTCGTATAAAATTTGGTTCAGTTTAAAATTATTTTAAATTTGATTTCAGTTTTGAAATTGAGAAAGTCTGATTTTACATAGGAGTGATTTTTCCAAAGTGATTTATTTGTTAATTGATCTTAATTACAGTTCATTCGAATATAAAAATTTGGAGAGTTTAACAACAAAAAATTATCGAGAGGCAAATATACTTTATGTGGAAGAGAGAGATGCCGCTGAGGGACAGGAATTTATTAAGAATTAATTTCTTTAATAATGGTAAATCAATTTTCAAAATAAAAATTTACGTATATATTCGTCACTGAGAATTATAGAAGAAATTGTTTTGAATCATTGAAAAGGATTCACATTTTTAGAACTGATAATAAGAAAAAGTTTTCCATTATGAGCTTCTTAACAATTGTAAATTAAAAGCTTTTGACTAGATGAATAGGAATTCCTCGATAATGCAATAAATTTTCTTACTCCGTTAATACATAACATGCGGATCAAATAAGCCTATTAATCGTTCCAGGTACAAGGAGAAATCTAAAAATCGCGATCTCGTTTGCATATACTTTTGACAACGAGGAAATTACAGGAGGATGTTCTATAATTTAGGGAAGCGGAACGAGCGACCCTTTCGCCACCAATGGTCATTCCTGCATTCAACAGGTGGTCCAGTTTACGTGAAATGTTGATGAAAACCTTCGACGTGTGCCCATCCCCCCACCATTGCTCCTATTGTGCGCCAAAGGCGCCAATGAAAGTTCAGAAAAAGGATGCTTTGAAGAAATTACGCTGAGGAGCAAAATTTTTTGTGAATTAAACATCGATAACCTGGTATCAACGTATCGAATATCAGCTTGATTACGAATCACTTCATCGACGATTAAAGAAGCGATTATGTTACGATTTTCTTCATCATAAAAAAGTCTGTCCAATGTTTGATTGATAATTATTCAGAGAATATCATACAAGAAAACGTTGAATAGTATTGAAGAGTAAGTTGAAAAATTGTGGTTGATAAATATTAAATGCAGAGCTACATAAAATGTTCCTTTATTATAGCTCGCTGAAATCAACTGGCTGCTCGAGATCGCCTCCGCCATCACATACTACTCTCATTGTTTGCTTCGCTCATTTTAACTTATAAATTGGGTATTTGTATGTTATATGTTTAATATTATTATTTTATTATAATATTTATATATTCAATACGTTAACCAATTATGTTATTGTTTTAGGTCTTCGAAAAATCTACTAGGTGCTCTAAAATCTTGAGCAAAAGTATATAAACTACGATATAATGTACCTGTTGGTTTTTACTCATATCATGGAAGAATTATATCTTTTGATATTTCCTTCTTATCTCTCATTTTTGTGCTTTATCTTTATTCATAATTTGTTTCAATAACTGTGGTTGAGGTAATGGAATTGTGTCTTCATACAGATTAGGAATAATAGAAATTTCATTTAATCAAGCAATTCCTCTGTTAACAGGTTAAAGTAAATTTAGAATATATACCGGATGCTATTTGAGCCTATCAATAGGATAAAAGAAAGAAAATGTTTCTAACCATGTGTTAATGACCTTGAGCAACCAATGGAATATGTATACAGACCAATGATATTAAATCAAATTACAGAAGAGTTCATACAAAACCAATAAGGGTAAGATGAAAGTGTACGAACTGTCGCGTGATTTCTAAAAACCCTCCAGTATTAAATAGAACGTCGTTATATCGACGAGAGTCACTGTACTTCGAGCGTACATTGTTTTCGTTGGATCTCGAAGTTCTTTGACTGGGATTGACCCGGTTTCCATCCACGATCGGCGATTCGAAATGAATTTTACTCACAAATTGATGGTCCCTCGATAGTATTGCATCGATTCTCGCTGAGTTGTTCGTTCTCTGCGTCCTTTACCTCCCTCAAGCGTATTCGAGACCCTTCATTGGAAACCGAACGAGCGTCGTTTCGTTTCCCTTGATGCTTCGCGTATATCGATTTCACCGGACGACGAACGGAGTATTCATCGAGCGTCTATGGACGAAAGGAATGTCGTATGAATCGCATCATGCGCGATCGATGCGAAGAAACTCGTGTTTCCTTAGCTTAGGACAATATATCCCTGTATACACGTTCGAGATCTTTCGGATGTACAGCTTTCTCTGCGCAAATGCGACCTTCGATATCCACTTAATATTAATAATATACGCCCTTGAACGTTTACCGATCTCAAAGAATTAAATGAGAATATAAAAACGTTGGTTTAACCACGATATTCTCCTGTTCAATGTCCATTTGTTTAACGAGAATTTCATCTTTAAAATCAACCTTCACGTATTTGTTCTTTATTCCTCGATAGGCTCGTGGTGACTTAAATCGCTGAATTTATCGGAGTATGTTCGAGATTGCTTACCCAGACTGAGAATTCGATGTGTGATCGACGTTTGACGCCAAAGGATCACCTGTGACGTTAACGATGGTGGCAAGAAATTCTCCGTTGTTTTCATTGTTCTATGAATGATGTCTTCCTTTTGTGGATTCAATCGAGGTTATGTCACATGGAAATTTTTAGAAGTTTGTGTGGGAGTGGGAAAGGGGAGGGAAACAACGAACTCGCCATCACCGTTGAACCTATCGAATTCTAGGCGGATTTAAATCGACCCACGGTCGTCGATATTGGACGAGTTTGCACCTCCGAGAAATTTGTCCCTCCGTTTGGTGTTCTGCCTGATGCTATCTGAAAAACAGAAATTTGCGCATTGATCGTATATTATTAACGTCGTGCTATAAACGTAACCTATCAAACATTCCTAGTAAGTAGTATCGCTCTATAGCTCAAGTCTAATTAATCAAATTTTGTCAAATATCTAAATTCTTAATTATTCCCTTAATTATCTGAAGCTACTTTCCATATATTCTAGCGCCACAACCAATTCTTTGGTCTCTCACTTTATTCCAAGTTGAAAGACTTACTTGATGGCGATTAGCGATACTAGCGCCAACAGTCGGCCCCAATTCGAACGAATCTACTGGGGAGCATCTAGGTCATTGCTGGGCTCGTCGTTCTCCCTCTGGCAGGCTGATTCCAGGTGTTTGTTCAGGTAGGATTTCAGTGCGAACGACTTGTGACACTTGTGACACTCGTAGTTTTTGTCTGCGGAGTGTGTTTGCATGTGGGCGCGCAAATTCGACCGATCGGCGAACGCTTTGCCGCAATGCGCGCACCCATAAGGCTTCTCGCCCGTGTGACTTCTCAGATGGCCTTGGAGTAGCCACGGCCTGGAGAACATTTTGCCACACACGCCGCAACTGTGTGTCAGCTTATGGGTCAGCACGTGCATCGCCAAAGCTGGCATGCTCACGTACGCTTTGCCACAGTGGATGCACTTCTTCGCCGATTGTGAATCGATACTGCGGTGAGTTTGCTTATGCCGTGATAGGTTCGAGGAGGTTGCATACTGTTTACCTGAAAGAAGATAATTCTAGACGTGAGCGATGCGATCCTATCGGATAGTAATCATTCCCTACCCCCCTCCTTCCGCCAATACGCCTACTAAGAACCTACCACACTCGCAACAGACGTAACGTCCAATCTTCGATGTTTCAGGTGCTTCAATCGGTTCAGCCTCCTGTGTCTTCTGAGCGGGTACACTCTTCTTGTTCTTGGACCTTCCATCAGCCACCAGCAAAGTATCGTAAGTATAACTAGCTGGCTTCACTTCTGTCTGCTCGGTTACTGTTTGCACTTCTTTATCCTTTTGACTCGGTTGCGAATTAGGGTTATTATTCTCGATATCGCTGCTGCACTCAGAAGTAGGTGGCGTTAGCGGCGGCGCCGCCTCTATAGTCGGATGAGGTTGCTGTTGCTGTGGTAGCGGTTGAGGTGGTTGATGGGCTACGATTGGCGTGCACGGGATGGACGGTGTGCTGTAGGTGAGCAGGATCTCCTGAACGGGAGACAGGGGGATGAACACACTGCCCGTTTGCTGAACTATCGTTGCACTGGGCTCGTAAATGATACTCGCAGTGGGTGGTTGTTGTTGCTGGTGGTGTGCATACACGGTGGAGCTCGCAAGGTCGATGGTGTTCACTTGGTAGATAGGTTGATCTGGCTGGTATACCGTCATCTCTTGGATATCCGTCGCGGGCGACTCTATGACACTCTGTGGTCCAATAGCGACGCTAGGTGGTGGTAAAGGAGGCAGAGACCTTGATAGCTCTAGTAAATCGTGGGCAGCTTCCGTTTCGGCCGCGGAACGGTCTTTGAACATCGAGGAAACGTAATTGGTGATCACATTGCCGTTGTTGGACGCTATCTTCGAATCAGGTGTCGAATGATCCGCTGTTTCTTCTACGTGGTACGGCGTGGCTGTGCTCGAGGGAGGAGAAGGTTCTCCTGGCGGTGAGTGGTGGAGCACATTCGCGTGCTGTTGATGTTCTATGTGAGCTGTTTTGGACGGTGATCTAGGAGCCGTGAACGGCAACGTGGACGTCGTGATCGTTGTGTTCTCGACGCTCAAGCTGATCGACTCTGTCGTTTGTGGAACTGCTACCGCGGAAGATGACCCTGTAGTGGTGCATGTGATCACCGATGTCGTCTCCGTTCGAGCTGTAATCGGAGGTTCCGTTGTTGGGATGGCTACATTGCTTGTCGCGCTTGTCATGTCCACATTGCCAGGCTCGTTCAGCTTCTCCTTGCAGACGTCCTGCTCCGACGTCTTCGTTCTTGCTGTTGCGGTCGTATCTTGTGATTGCGTGTTCACGTATTCTGTGACATAAAAGACACATACATCTATACATCGTGATTCGAGAACTCTATCGCTGCGTCTAACATCGGTAGCGTCTACTTGCAATTTTCCACCGGCAAATACCGTGGCGTGTCGGGGGAAAATATAAAATTTGAACGAAGGGTCCCCCCAGACTCTCCATGGCTGGAGCTAAGTCCTCAAAGCGAAACGAGAAAGCTCGTGAAATTCAATAACCACGGCTGCTTTCCTTGCACCGTAAAAAAAGCAAAAGGGAACACGAAGGAAAAAGAAAAGCACAAAAGGTAGCAGTAACTTTGAGCAAAAGAGCGGAAACAGCATCGTCAGCCCCATTTCGCCCCTTCCGTCCGCGACAATGCGATATTAACGAGACAACTGACGAGCGACAGCGGCGCGTAACTCGATTTCTTAATTTGACTTTTTAATCGAGATTTAACGAGCGAGGAGGAACACGCCGGGGAGGAGCGTGCCTGGTTCTGTTGTCGACGTGCCAACGAAAGAG
>NW_016925401.1:358047-380964 GCF_001483705.2 Eufriesea mexicana
AAAGAGTGTCGAACCTCGTTGGCGAAGCGGCAGCGGCAGGAGGGAGACATGGAGGAGGACCAGGGATTATGACGGCAAGCATGTTGGAAACGAGGTCAAAGGGGATGGGTGGATGGCCAAGGAAAGTGTACGAGCGAGCGGATATAAAATTTCACGATAACTCGGTTATGAAACTGCGTGTTTCGTTCGAACGGTGACCCTCTTCTCCTCTTTTCTCGTTTTTCACTATTTTTTTTCTTTTTTCCTCTGAATCGTTTCGAGCCTCGATCTTCGTGAGCGTGTTGTTCTCTTCCATGGATGCCACCCCTGGGACAAGTTTCTTCACGATTAGCGCGACAACGCGATGAGCCTGCAATTTTCTCCACGACGCGCCTTGACTTTTCAGTAACCTTCGGCAAATCTTAGAGTGGGGGAAAAAGACGAGAGAATAAGAGGCAACTGGTAATCATTGAGCATTCGATTCCACAGAATTCTTTGTACCATTTTGAGAAACGCTCTGGTGAGTTCGAGATAGGTTAGGCGTTCAAAGATAGGTTATGCGCGATGTTTTTGGGTCAGGATGATTCTAATTCAGGATTTTTAGTATAGATTTCAATTCGAATTTTAATCTTGAACATCTTATGAGAAATTTTTGGAATCAATTTTCAGCAAACTTCGAGGTCTTCTTGGAGACACTCTTGAACGGTCTTTAGTGACTGTTGATCTCGTTTTTGAGCCACTTTAAGCCATCTTTCTGAATTAATTGTGAGTCACTTTCAATATCACTTCTCAGCCATTCTTGAGCCATTTTCAGAATCAATACCACGTATTTTTAAATTGAGCAAGTCTTAACTTCTGACATATATGTATATTTAAATTAATTTATAATGGATTTCCAAGTTATTTTTTGGCCAATTATAATTTCATGAATTTTTATCTAGCTTCCTACGTTAATCTTAAATCAAATTTTAAACCTCCTTTAAGCAATTCCCTCCAGACGTCGTATTTTGCTCGATAAGTTTCCGTTCGATTTTCAAAAAATTTTTCAATGGAAAAAACCAGCAACCTCAGAAAATTCGACTCACCAAGCGAATCTATGGTAGACGTAAAAATGAAAATTTCCCTGCTACTTTGCTCGGAAGCACGAGCAACAAGCGCAGTATCCAAACCCAATCCCCCAATCGATAATCCGAAGTGTCTAGAAAACTTTGAAATTCGTATAATATTATCCCCAATTCCGACCATCGAGATGTTTCTTAGAAGATTCTAGCAATTCAAATCGAACCAGACTGAAACGACGAATGGAACGCTTTATCCCCAAGCGAATGCCTGGTGACTTTACGACGGGAATCGTTCGTATTTCACGTTCGATTGGCCTGGTTTCACCTTAGGACAGACTTGCAGCCAACGGTGTACAGGCATTGTAACGAGTCTTAAGTGCGGTCTTTGTAGCTCCATTAACGTCTCCGGCAAGTTTCGCATGACACTCTCTCATTCACTCGATTACGAAGCCGAAGCATAAACCGAGCCCTTTACAAAACGGGGCCGTAGCTGGGAACTGCCGCCATCGAGAACTACAATTCAGACAATTAATGCAGCTTTGCCGTGGCGAGTAACACCTTACCGCGAATTACACTCACGCCACTCGGAATTCCCACCACGACACCCGAATATCGCCACAGACTGCCCGCCATTTTTCCTCCACCGACCTCACCTCGCGTTTTTGCACGGCTCCGTTGCAATTTTCCGGTAATTTCTGTCATTTTTCGCTGGATATCTTTCACTTCCGTCGGGAAATGAAGCCGAGAAAAAGAAATTAACGGGTTCTATGTTCGCTGGGTCGTATACGACCCAGTCCGAACGTTCCTTTCGGATTTTTGTAGGTTATGGTACGTACCTTTCCTTTGCCTTAAATTATGGCAGGTTAAAATATCGCGAAACAGGAATTTCGTTGTGTTTTAGGAAGATAACGGAATAGTGGTGGGGATGGATTCGAAATATAGAATTTTAGTCGAATTATGCTAGATATAAGCATATATCTACTCTGCTCCATATTTTATAATCTTACATCGATCCCACTTTCCGTGGATATTTTACTGACAATTAAATTGCGAAACTACTAGGATAATTTGTGGAGAGAATTTTTGTTTTATTCTTTTCGATAATAATAATTTTTCCAGTCTTATAAATAGTTTGAGGCTAATATTTGTGTCGTAAGTGAAATTATTAGCTTTGATTAAACCACTAAAAATCAGTCTTGCAATTCGCGTCAAAATAAAGCCAAGAAGATTAATTATGCGAGTGCCAGGTGTCGAAGAATGTTAACGAACAGCGAGAATCAGTGCGATCATGTTTGTTTCGATTTCCGATTGAAAGTGTTAGGTAGATTGATCACTATTTGTTCGTCTTAAGTATCACTGAAACTGTGTTGGCGCTGCGGTAGAATTCTAGTGTAAAATCCTCGAGATCTCCCATCCAATATTAAAAACCAGTCACTGAACGAAATAATAAATATCCTATTAAACAACAGAGATTTGTAAAAATCAGTCTCGAAATTAAAAATTCTATTCTTCGTTAATATTACAGGAACTTAACTACACTTGTTCTTGGAACTAGTAACCAGAAACTTACTAGCCACCGGTACTAGAAACATCTTCGTAACCCAGATTGAATTCTAATCTCACCATGCACCATTTCTTATCAAATAAACGTTCAGCTGTATCGATTAGCTTCGCGAACTTGTTATTACTAGATTAATATTACACCAACGTGCTATTACTGATTAAATTAATCTGGTAAGTCAAACTCTAGTGGAATTCTTAGCCTAACCTAACCCAATTCGCAGCCTGCGAGTCAACTAAATTTCATTTTCCAAATTTTTCATCGACAGTGCGATTCGCTATTTGGAGGAGGAAGTAACTCGATGGAGGCTGATTTTTCGATGACGGCGAAAATGGATGGCTCGGTTTCACGAATACCTCGGTCTGCTGGATATTCCTAACGACATGGGGGATAGACAAAGTCGAAGGCAATTCAGTTTTTGCTGGCATGCAGAAGCTTTTCTTGCCAGCGACGAAACACGCGTCCGTGCAACGCGCCGACACGAGACGGGCGATATATGGCTACAGGGTGAATCAATACCGCGGGCCTTTGGAACAAATAGCAACATTCGCATTAATTGAACGTAATAGCCGCGGCTAAAATATTGATCAACGTTCTTCATCGCGACACGACGACGCTTGTTTCACGATCTTTCAGCGCGAGCCTCGCGAGCGCGCTCGATCGTCCGCTTCGAGATCGATCGCGATTGCTTATCGCGATGCATTATGCAATTCAGATTAATCTCTTTGTTATGATAAAATTGCGAGAGTTAGCACAGGCACTGAGGAAAGATTCGCCATAGTGATTTAACGATTAGACCGTTACTTGCATTGCGATTAAGCTGAATTTGGCATGAACGATTTTACGAGAAGATTTGTGTTGTTAAATGAGACGTTCATTCGTTTCGAATGTGAATAGTTTTTGAAAATGAGATGTATTATAATGATTCGTCTGTTTCAAAATCCATTTCGAGTATAATTCGTATTTTTCGATATGAATTTTTGTACAATGATAGGACTAGGAAGGCTATAGTTTTGAAAATGAGGGTTACTATAAGTGAGTGAGATTTACTATAATTCTACCACTATGAAAATTTTTTGAATAGTGATCTATAATTAGAGGTGTAATGCGAAGAAAAGATTCGTTCTAACTGTTAAATGACATGATTTTGCTCTCCCAAACCGACAACGAATATTTTTCCTACAATTCAGTTGAACTCTTTCATACTAATAAAATCAGCAGAATTATGAAAGGGACGAGTTGCAAAAGTGGACTGTTTGCTCTGGAATTGCGTGTAACTGCTTATCTCTCTTCGTGATAAGAAAGCAACGAGGACAACGACGGGAAGATTTGATATAGTAATTAAATGAGGCGACTGTCTGCTTCGAAACCGACCACGAATATTTATCCTGTAATTCAACTTAACTTCGTTATGATGATAACGAGAATTATGAGGAGAATTATGAAAGGAAGAAGCTAAAAAAAGGAAACTTGCTATAGTGATTAAGTGATAGGATTACCTGCCTCGAAACTGTGGATAATTACTTATCCTGTAACTCAGCTTAACGCCTTTATAATGATAAAACTGCGATTACTATGATAGACACGACTTGGAAAAAATATTACAGTGATTAATACTAGAATTACCACGCAGAAAAAGATATTCTTAATTGTTATAGTTATTGAAAACACGTAGTTGCTTCTGGCAAGATTAACATTGTTCCCATCTGCATTTTAATGAGTGCACTTGAATCATTGTTACTTATGTGTTTTAAAATTTAACACGATGGTATAATCACGAGAAGAAGAAATTGATTAGAAAGTAATTGTATATAGTGAGAAAATAATTAAACAACGAAGCTATGCAAAATTAAATGGTGAAAATACTAAAATAGGAGAGAGAAGGAACAAATGTCGATTTTAAGCAAGCTTGCATAATTTGTTGCAAATGCTGCAGCAGTAGAGGGAAAATCTCTTTGACTGATTATTCCAGAAATTTATCATTCCCTCTATGATGAGTGTCTTACAGCAGTGAACATAAAATATTACTCGATCCTGCAAAATTTTTCAAAATTCACCGACGTATATTTCTAATCTAACAAAGGCAACTAAAGCGAGTATTGCAGATTTCGGATGAATAATGGAAAGACTGACATGATGTTCATAGTAGACGTACAATTGTCTGGTTTCAGCGAGGATTCCAGACTCGTTGGAGATCGATGTTCATCCCCCACATTTATTCGCTTTGAGAACATAATATCCTAATAACGATGGATAAAAGTTTCTTGAAAACACGTGCTTGGATCAGGTTTGGGTCAGGTGAAAAATAAATAATAAATAACACACTTCAAACATAACAATAATTAATAAACAATAAATATTTAAAAGTAAACAAAAGTAAAGAAATATGAAATAAAAGAAAATGTAAAGCACCAAAAATAATTATTTATCAACGTATCTTCTAGAGTCACAAGATCACTCAACATCTTCCACTCAATCGCAATGAGTACCAATCAACAGCAACCTGCGAACCACAGCGCCACCCCTATGTACTGCGGAGACTGTGAAAACCCGTATCGCCTATCACATCTATCGTAAAGAATCCTGCTCGACCATTTAATTACCGTTCCAAGGGTCATAATCGTCTAGGGAACGGAAATGGAGCCAGGTCATACCTTGAGCAACAGGGGGTGCGACGCTCCCTTCTATGGGCGACACGGGGATCTGCATGGTGGTCGGTGATGGCGTGCTCCTTCCGCGACCCCAGCTCTCGAATCCTCTGGCAACGTTGCTTATGTACTTGTTGCACAAAGCCTTCTTCACCATGTAACAGCGCGGCATCTTGGCTGTTTCTTGCTGCTACTGAACTAATTAGAAACCCAAAAATCCAAATCTCTTCAACCCTCTTACACCCCTCGATTCTTCTGCCAAGATGCTCCTCGTCTATACGTTCTCTCACACACCGATCTAAACGATAACTAAACGACGAGAGATGTCCAAGATTTTCGCACCCTTTGCACCTGTCCCAGGAGAAGATTACTTTCTTCCTCGAGGAACGATACTACCTACAATTTGCTATTTCCGGACCACCGGATGGATGGTCTTTCCGCGCGAAGACGATCGTCGTTAATCACGAGATCGATCGTGGTCGTCGATTCGCCCAAAATGTCGAATCGGGCCCGGTGGTCTCCGCTGGAGGCCACCAGGATTGCGTTCGATTCGGCGACTGATGCTTGGGACTAACAGCTAGTTCCACGTCGACGATCGCATCTTGGTCACCTATCTAGTTCTCTTTATTAGCTAACCAAATTTTGTCGCGCGATCAGTACGTGTTCCAAGCGGGCTTTCGAGCGTCTCGAGAGGAATTAGCTGGACTAGAAGTAATTCTAGTGCAGCATCGATATCGACTCACTGTTGGTCAAACGGAACACTTGCGTGTGGCGGGCTTGGTCTACCGGAAACGTCGATTCCGATCCGGAGGTTGCCGCCTGGGGGCGGTATTTTAATTCTAGATGTCGTTGCACGTTTCGAAACGGAGTTACTAGTATGTATCTTACGCGTGTACGCGTCTGTGTATAGTACGTGTATAGATACACATATACGTGTATAGATTATATTAAAATATCTTTTCGGCGAAGCGAGTCAGTCGAACTCGAGGTTCATGTCCAGAGTGTCTGGAAATCGCGTGATATCCTCGACGAGGATACTCAGCTCCTCGCTTATGGTTCCAGGCGAGATCGTTCGGTTTGGCAGATAAACAAAATTCTTCTGTTCCTTAAGTCGCCTCTTTTCTTTCTTCTCTTAGATTCTCTTTGTTGCTTTACCTTGTTTGTAATATTGCTTTCGTTGTATTTACGGGTGGAAGATTATGAGATCGACTCCTCGATTCTCCTCTGTGGTCTACTCCTGCCCTGTTTCCCGCTTCCTGTCACCTCTGGCGCTCGTGTTCTTCCTCTCAATGAGTCTCCAGGTTATGCGCCGCATCGCAACTGGATTAAACGTTAACAACTGTTTGACTCCCTGGCAAAATATCCCTCAGTGTTCAGCAGTTGTTCAAAATCCACATATACGTCATGTCTCTCGATTCGCCGTGGTGTCGTAGCTAGACCTCGTGAAGCTCAACTCTCGCCACCTCGTCTGATCTCAAGCGCCTACTCCCCAGGTTGGTCCGAGCAGCGTTCCATTTCGCCGGTAACACTCTCGTGCGAGATCGTGATGGTCGGGCGTGTCCATTCTCGCGAAGATACCCTCATCTCGGCGATTTCGAGTGCGGTGAGTCGGGTAAATAATGGTCGGCCGCGTGTTCCCTGTTATCCGTTTACCACGCCGAGGTATCGTATCCCGAGAAATTTGAACGGAATCTTCAGTGGGATTCTTCTTTCAGGTAAAAATCACACCGGTCTATCAAAAGGTATCGAGTTCTTCACTGCCCAATGGATCGCAACAGTGTGGAACAAATCGGTGCACCTATGCAGCATCCAAGCGAGCGGATGAAGCCAGTCCTACCGAATCACGATCCCCGACAGCCAGAATAATAGGCGGAGCCGAGCAGTGGTAGGTTCTTCTAGCCGGAATTCAGACGGATAGGCTGAGCTTGAGGATCGAGTAAGTATCCAAGTCCTTTTTCGAAAAGCACCCGTGTGCGTCGTGGAGGCAGGCGAGGTGTGCCTTTTGCAGGGACGAGCAACAAGTTGGACAACAGGTCCGCGATGTTTGTGTATCCGTACGTGTGCGCTGTCGCCTTACGTGTGTAGTCGATAACTCCCTCTGGTAAGTGGTCCCCTCTCCTTTTCTCTCTTTCTCTCTATTTCTCCCGAGTGTCAGTAACTGGCCTTCCTCAGCAGGCAGAGGTAGCAACGATCCCTTGCACGACTTTGCACGACTTCTTCCTCGCCTTCTCTTCCACTGTTGGCGTCTGGTGTTCCACCGCGAGGAAACACCGCGCAAGGTGGTACCCGCGTGAAGCTACCACTCTGCCCTCGTGCGGCTGTTCGCGGGCCTCGTCGCAGCCTTGGATCGTCGGGGGCTGACGGCGACGAGCCACGTACGCGTTCGATGTTTCTTTGTTTCTCTATCACTGTCCCACCTGTGCACGGTCCTCTATGCTCCTCTCTCTACCGCCATTTTCGATAACGTAGAAATATTTCAGGTTCCGATAGGTTAGTGGCTGGTACGAAGTTCGGTTCGATATGACTGGGCTGCCTGTCCCGGGATTCCACGCGAGCGATGCACACGGAGAACGAGATTCGCACTGAACATTAACGCACACGATTGTATCGAAAGGCAATCACGTTCACGACGATCACGAGGAACGACAAGGGCATCGACTGCGAAGAGGGTTTAAACGGAGCAGCACGCAACTGGCACTACTCTCTACGGAGAGAGGCACGACATGGACGAGCAGCGGTTACGAGCACGACGCGCGCTTGGTCTAGTAGCGGGCAACAACAGTACGAGACTCGTCCATGGGCCCCGTGGTGTTGGACGACGAGGCACACCGGACGCCGTCTACGGGCACGAAGATCGAAGATGAAGATGTACCACCTGTGGGCGCAGAAGCAACAATTGTCCGCCGTGTATCGCGGTGGAGGGTAGCCCGACTACATGGCTCGTACCGGGTGTGGCTGGGGTGCAACTGCCAATGCAGCGTCGTCGAGCAGCGTCGCCCCGCGTCCTGGGCGCCTGCGTCCTTTCCTCCTCGCTTCGTGCAGCTCCTTCTCGCTTCCCTCCCCGACGGGCCTTCAGCCTGCCCGGTGTTGCCCTCTCTGTCCTCCCAGTCCTCTTCCACCCTCTACGATTCTCTTCTTCTTTATCTTATGTGCTGTTCGCTTCGCTCCGTCTCGTTTCGTCCACCCCGAGCGCGAGCAGTGTACGCCTCGCTCGCTCGTTGTCTCTCCCTTTCGCTTTTGCTCCGTTCCACCTCCAACGAGCTGCCACGCCGACACATATACACGTGCATGCACAGATATATACGTATATATATATACATGTATATACATTATACGTGTATATATGCGTATATAGACTATATATAAAGCTCGGCTGGCTGCGATCGAGGGGTTGGAACGAGCAGAGGAACGAGGAAGTTGAGCAAGAGAGTGAACCGGCAGGGGAAGCCCACCCCTCGCCGCGACGCCGATGTGGCTCTTGCCCATCGATTTTGTACGAGTTCGGGGCCGGAGCAACACCTGTTACCGCGTCGGATGGAAAAGAGTCGTGGACGGGGAGATAGGAGGGGGTGGTACAGAGAACAACGAGGGACCAACGGAGAGCTATGCGACCGGGGAGAAGCGCGGGGAGGTACGTGGCAAGAGACGGGGGTTGGTTTGCGAGGCTTCTGACGGGATAGAGAGGGAGCTAGCTGGTGGATGATGAGACAGAGCGAGCAGAATGGAGACAGTGGAAGCTCGACGAATAGAGGGTGACTACGCAGGATGGAAGGGGATAGGATTACAAGGATCATCGTGGGGGTGAGAGAGAAAGAGGCGAGGGTAAACAGAGACGGGGGTGGTTGTCGGGTGGCAAAGCAGGATGAACGAAGTAGAGGTGAGAACGTGGGTGGAAGAAAGACGGGGATAATGGAAGAGGGTGGCGAGTCGAGGCCAGGAGGAAGAGAGAAAGGAAACGTCGGCGGCGGGCAAATAGCGACGTCGAGGAAACGCCGACGCCAATCGATAGCGCCGACCCCGGCGTCGTGCCGCGTTCGCTGGCAGGGTTTTGCGATAGCGCATCGCTCATGTTACCTTTTCTCTTTCTCCCCGCACCCCCTCGCCTTCTCTCTTCCCCAATCATCCCTCTCACTCGTACATCTTTCATCCTTCTTCTTCCTCATTGCCAGCTTTCCGTCCTCTTTTCCTTTTGCTTTTTCCTCTCTGCCTTCGTTTCCACCCTCGCTCTATTTCTCCTTCCACCCTTCCATCTTTTCTTCCAGGCATTCTCTCGTCCTTTTCCTACTGCTCGTAACGTCCTCGTTGCTCCTACTTCCACCCTTCTTCCTTCCTTCTCAACCCTCTCTGTCCACGTGCTCGTGCAGGAGAGAGAGGATGCTGCGCGACTGTTACTCGTTTCCCGGCGATGGTTTGTATGCGTACCTTATAATCTCGACGCTTATTCTCGGACGTCGTCTAACCGCTCGTATCGTCTGCGTCGTTCGCGATAGCGCATCGCTCACTTCTCTACCCCTCCGTCCCTCTTCATCTCACCACTCACCCCATATTTTCCCCTCTCTCTTCCTCTCTATTTATCCCTCGTGTTTTCCTTCGTTCAAGAGATGCCGTAAAGGGTATACGATCCTCTTCTTTTTTCCTCCTTCCCTCCGCATGGATTTAATGACACCGAGCAGTGGTCGAAATTCTTCCTACAGCGGAACTTTGTTCCTGACAGCTGGTGCTAGATAGGCACACACAAGTCTCTGAAATTTTTTCTACCGTCTCGTATACAAAATACCCTGTTTTAATTAAACGTCCACGACATTCGATTAGAAATTACCACGATTATTCCATGAAAGCAGATCTACAGTCCTCTCTGTCCATTTATCTCGTCTCTCTCTCGGTTGAAGGTATATACTCGGTAAAGTCTGCACGATCCGAATCTCTCCTAGATAATAGATAGAGGCTCCTGAAAGCTTCTCTACATTTTAATATACGTATTTATCATTCCATGACAAGAGATAACACGTATCTCTCTTCTTTCTGCTTATCCCTCGTGTCTTCCTCGTATTTAATGACCCCGAGACTTCTGGACCAGGACTCCGTTCCCAGCAACTGTCACCAGGTATCCAAAATCCTGAAATTTTCCCTACGTTTTAACACGCGAGCTACCGTCTCCGTTTCCTTTTTATCGTTAAAAATTACGATTATTTAACTCCAAAGAAAAGTCTTTCGAAGGGTGCAGTGTGATTAGTCGCGGTGCAAGTGTCCTTTGAAAAGGAATTAGCGTGTATGCGGGAGCGTTTTCGTTGGAAAAAGCCGCGGTGAACGGCGGGAGGGAATTTAAAGGGCGTCTTTTCAAGGGTTAACGCGATTCAATCCTTCGATACGTTCTCTGGGACGTGTTCGATCGCGTGAAAATCTAAAAGAGGGACGCATTACGGCTCGTGTATTTTAGTTTCGCCAAGCCAGGGTTACAAAACGCTTTTATTAATATTTATCGAGCCCGTTCACGGCGCGGCGCACTGACCGACAACGAGACAATTAAAACGTTCAACCTGAATTGCACGTAAGCCCCGAGGATTAAAGGAAGTCTGATTAGCGAGTCGTGTTACCGTTCGATCTTCAATTAAACACACCAGAATTTCCATTCACGATTGTTGCTACTCCCTCGTCGACGTGCGAGTGTGCCCTCAGTATGAAACGAGCAGCCTTATAATTATCCATTGTGTTCTTATTTTCTCTCCTATCCAGTCAGATGAAGCGAGTGCATTCGGAATTTTCGCATTTCGAGTCGTTGAAGACGCGCTGTTAAGATGGATGTGTCATTTGGATATTTAGCTCTGCGATGCAGCTGTTCTATTAACTCTGAAAAGCGAAAGATTTGGCAGAATTTTTCATGAGAATTATTTTATTTTGGATAAAGGAAGTGAAACTTCGAAGTTAATCACTTCGGCTAAATGCGCATTTCTCGTTAAGGAAATTGGATAATGGAATAACACGAAAGGTTGCTGTCTTTTAAGACGCTCGAAGGAAAAGTTTAGATTAAAATCTATTCATCTGGAATTTGATTAAATCGACGCGAACTCTGTGAAAAAAATTGTATTCTACGTTCTGCTAGACAGTTGCACTGTTAAACCACGGTGGAACGTCGATTATGCGAGTTTTGGTTAGACAAGTGACCGATTGTTTAAGTACAGATAGAATATTTGGTAAAAATAATTCAGAATATAAAATTCAGAGTAATTTCTAATTTCGAATTACCTGTTCTATGTAATTCCGAATTTGCTTCGTTCTTATATTAATTTATTGCAACTTCAATATTAAGTTGTAATGGCTTTTACATCGTCAATGAAATTCTGACGAATTCTCGATCCCTATAACCTCTAAATGCAAGTCTAGATAAAGGTCCTCGTCATTCTTTTTCTCTTCTTCTCCTTTTCTCCACGAACTCTCGTCGATATTGCATATTTCAAGAAAATTGAACCAGTCCTCCTCGCTACGAGTCCAAACATCTTGGCAATTTTTCTCCGGATACCACTCAAAGAGCTTGTTTGCGGAGGGCCAGTCATCGACGGAACGAGATTTGCATGCAGAGGGGTTATCGCGTAATGCAGGATATTTTTCAGGATTTTCGTAAGCAATTGGCGGTTCGTCGAGTGATATGTAACGTGGAACGTGGAAGCGTTTCGGGAGATAATGTCGTTAGGCTTTAGTGCGTTTATCGTCCGCGTGGCGCTGCGATCTGAGAGTCGTGTACGCGTCGAGTAACCGTTGCGAAAAACTTCGTTCTTTATTTCGGTATGCCTTAATGGAAAGCTTTCGTGTTCTACACTACGAGCTTATTTAACCACTATTCTTGCGTTTCTTCTCGAGACAGAGAACGCTTCATTCGCGCTTCGAGAGAACTTCTATCTGATCCAAGATGGCGGACAAGAAGTGTTCAACTTTTCGAACTAAGTTAATAAGACAATTATCTAGACTTCTCGAATGAACGAAGAAGGTTTTCACACCAAATATCGATTTCTTTCGCCTTTCTTCTATTCCATTTTGTTCGAAAAATATGACTCGTATCTATTTTTAAAGAAAGCTGCAAATCCTAAACTCCTCGACAACTTCAATTCAATTACAGAAAGCGTTCAGAGATGGACACGATAATATCATCCCATAGCCTATAAAATAAAATAACAAAATTAAAAAATCGCAAAAACTTTCCAATATTTATAAAAAAAAGCTATGGAAACTTTGAAATTCCCGGATAACTTCTTGCGAGGAGAAGTATCCAAGGGATAGAAGTTGGGAAATTTGAACGAAGTTTCGCGTCTCGATCGAGCAGAACGGAAGAAGGCTGGTCGGCCCGTGTCACAGCTACTTCCGGTCCATGACCGGTAATCGTGGCCGGGCTCTTACGTTCGATCGCGCTAGATGGCTGGGTAATTGCGGGATACATTCTATTTTACAATCTCCTCGGTAACTCCCACTTGGCGTCTGTTCGCTCGTTCTCGCCCGGACCTGCGGTAATTGCGCATATTCACCGGTTGCTCGGCAACCTTCGGAGCACGGCGTCGGCTCTACTGGCATCCCGGGGCCATCGCGCGAGCTCCTGGGGCCGGAAGCTGAATTCGACCGGCCAACCGTGAGCTGTGTTTCGTGCGAATTAACCTGTTAACCCGGGGCTCGAATTAACTCGTCGATGTCGATATATCGCGCACTTTTGCTCGAACATTCACGCCACTCCGACGTCGCGATTTTTAAATTAGGGTATCGAGAGAACGTCGGACGAGAAGCTTGTAATTATGAACGTAATTTGGTTGAAAAATCGGAAGGGAATGATTTTATAACGCAATTAGTCGTATGATATTGAAGTGGAATTAATTTTAAGGAAATAGGAAAAATTTCAGCTTGCATTTTCATTGTAATTAATTTTTCAGTCGATAATGATATTTTTTTGGGGAGAGACATGTGTGAGTTGGGCCACTTTGACTGGCACGATATTCCTGGATCGATTCATAGTTGTGCCACTAGAGGGTACTTAGGTCGCTCCTTCTCTGTCGCGTGGCGCTGTAGGCAATAATAGTGTTTTATTACTAGTCGCGTCGTTGAGTTGTCGATACGAAGATATGCGTGCTTCTAGTGGAAGAATATTTATGTTCTCATTGCGTCGTTTCATTCGATGTAAATAAGACGAACACGAAATATTGTTTAATTAACGTTTAATTGGTTGAAAATAGTCTTATGCTTCTTTTCAAAAATATATTTACTTTTCCGGGTTGTCACTTTTTAAGCGAAAATGCGGCACGTTGGACATGAACATTTATTTTTACGTAGCTTTTTCGTACACTTTACGTTTTTATTTATAGGTTATATTTTTTTCAGTTAAAATTTAAATTATCTTTTAGTTAATCGTTTTATAATTTCGTATATATGGAAGTTTCTGCTGAATAAATTAGTCAAATTTGGAGAGTCTCGAAAATAGGGTCTATGATTGGTTTGTACTACTTATGGAACTTAAGTCCTCGACGACGGTGTCGAGGAGTACACTATAGTTAATTAATTTTGCAAATGAAATATACTCTTAATCTCGATTCATCCTAAAAATCTGTATCATACAAAATATCGTCATGGAAAAAATTAGGGTTAATCATGCTTGAAGCGTAAAATGAGAATGAAAATTTTTATAAGCTTAGACAAGCTTTCGAAAGTTTCTCTAGATCACGGGGGTTAATCATGATGGATATTTAATGGCTATGAACGCTCCTCCATTGCTTCTTGTCTTTGGTAAGAGTATAAGAGAAACGCAAATAATTTTAGACGTGTCTGTATCGAGTGCAGGAACCAGAGAAACAGAAGAAGAGGGAACCTGTGTGCGCAGGAGACATGGAAGTTAATTAGTACTGAAGAATCTGAGAGTTAGGAGCTGAGAGCTAAGGTAGAGGGTAGAGATAGAGTTTTCAGAGAATCGCGACTGTTTATGTAGTTCGTTCTCTGTTACATTATTTTCCCTTAAAATACAATTATGTTATTTCGCCAGGGACTTTACTCATTGCGAGAACTACAGTCCTTATGATATTCGAACGAAGTAATTGCGCTAATAAATGTGCGGAAATGTGAAAGTAGCATGTTTGACCTGAAATACTCGAATTAACATAATTTTCGCCGAAAGAGAGTACAATATATAAATTACAAATTAGACAAATAGCTGTATATATTTATAAATCACAGCTGGATTATAATATAAGATGTAATAATAATAATGTAATTAATATTACAAATTAGTAATATTATTATTATTATATAATTAATATAATTATTATAATATAATTAGTAATATTATTATTATTAATATAATTAATCTTAATATTGTTTTTAGACCTGTGCATAAATTACAAATTACAAATTTATGCACAGGTTTAAATCCAACTGCGATTGGTCAACGTCAGTATAAAAATATAGTCGTATTTTTATATAATTTATGTGCATATAGAAATGTATTTCTCGTATAGTCACAGATAGATTCAACATTAATGGTTCGACTAGCTTCGTTTCCCACATTTATTATCCATTTATTCCTTACATAACCAGCAGAAAACCTGTCCTCGGGCTGTCAATTCTCCAATACCCAAACTTCAACCCAACCCAACCTGGAGATCTTCGTCTTACAGTCGCAAGATCTGTTCGACCCTTGGACAAAAATAGCTTGGGAATATATACAGTGAGTCGCAGAAGTACTCGGAATTTTCCCATAACCAATTACGACCAATTCCCATAAATTTACACGAATCTGAAAATCCTTAAAAATCATATTGCTAAAATTATCCAAGCTAAAATTGGAAATCGTTAATTTGTGCATACTTCGGTATAAAAATTAACATATAAATTTCTTCTATAGAAATATTTGTATCGTCTCGCACATATGGTGATTTTCTTCGATTCCCGTAACACCGAATATTCATTTCGAAGCGAAATTTATATCGTCGGAGAGCTTACTTAACGCCGACGCACATTCCCGCTGAGAAAAATGTCGAAAGTCGTATAGCGAGAGGGTGGTGATGGTTGGAGGTGGCAATTGCAGGAGTACGAGTAATTCTGTGACTCAGTGTATACGTCGTTGCTGAACCTGCTGATCGATTAAAGCGACCCGACTGATTCACTGGCTTACGAGCTGATCACGAGCAGAAGCGGCGCGAGTAGGTCTTCATAAATCAAAGGATTACTCGGGGATTACTTGGAGAATGAAATACGCGGGCGGCGGAGTCGCGATCGTGAATTCTGGATCGTTTGTTGAACCAGAGTTATCCGCCAATCGTGGAACCCTTTATTCTCCTTTTCTCTATCTCCGCGGGAAAGAATCCTGGCCACCCTACTGCCTTGATACCGGACACGTTCGCGGATTACGGTGATCCAGTAAAATCGTTTATGTGGTACTCACTACCGAGATTATTACTATAATAGTACCCTATTGCTACTATTCGATAGGGCACTCATTATGGGTATTAGAATGTTTGCTGATATAATAGAATTTTATTATATTTCGATGTTTAATACTGTGAGGTACTTATTACTATACTTACTATTGTGATAGTAATCGTTACTATACTTATTATTAGCTATTGTGGTTACTATCATAGTAGAATTTCCTATTATAGTGTAATAATAGTCACTACTACTATGCTACTGTGACTATCATTATAACAGTATTCGCTACTAAATCTACTACTATACGATAACTATAAATAATATTATTTTCTACTATAATAATTCTCACTATGACTCTCACAGTGTCACTTGCTACTATAGCTATCGCAGTAGCAGTATTCGCTATGAAATCCACTATAATAGTGCTAAATAATATTATTTTCTACTAAAATCGCTATGACGCCCATTGCTATAATGTTACTCATCACAGTACCATTCGCCACTGCGACTACTACTATATTAATAATCGATACTGAATCTACCACTATATAGTAGTACCAAATAGTATCGTTTCAAAATTAACGTCATTCCATTCAGCTTACTAAAATACACCACAATAAACCCCCTCACCCCCGCTCCTCTGCTCTTTCCCCCTCCACCATCTATCGCGAGGAGGAATCCCAACCCTCCTGCCCCTTAATACCAGACACGTTCACGGACCACGGTGATCCAGTAAAATTGCTTATGTAAGTAGAGAAACGGCCAATAATTTTCCCGGTCGTTCCATGGCCGCGTGGCACACCGTGCATTCGGCCCCGCCATGAGAGAATGGACTCCTTGGAAATCGGCGCACGTTTGCGCGCACCTTTACGTAGATACCGGTCCTCTTCTACGTGATTTAATCTGCATGGTAAAAATGTGATGGCTACGAGTCAGTACCGAGAGAGGAGGTAGGTGTATGAATAAGGCAATGGCTGTTTCTATGGGAACTGGTCCATTCGCGTGGCATTACATAGAGAGGGAACATAAAAAAACTCGCGAGTGAGGTTGAGTCTTCCCTTTTTTTTGGCGGGGGGGGGGGATTTATTTTTCTTTCTTTTCCAGCGAGTTTATGTTCAATGAAAAATGGCGGGCTCCGAGCTGCACACGCCGAGGTTTAAGTGGAATGTGTATAATCATACTCAGACGCCGCGGATCAGCGCAGTGGAGTAAGACTGGTTTAGAGTGTGCACACTATTCGCGGATTACATTGATGTATTTAAGATGCACCAATATTGGAGCGTAAATTCGAAATGAGCTTCTGAATAATGCAACGAAAATTGAAAAATTCTAGAATTCTGAAATTAAAATTCGGAAACATGAGAAAAACTGAAAAAAGGAAGAAACATAAATTGAGAAGTACCATTGATACCGTTACTATAATTCCTCGACCTACGTATTTGCGAGTCATCATCGACCGTCAATCATACGAAACTCGGATCCATCGATCCCACACAAACGCCGATATTTCGACTGGCGGCGCAGGTTCTCGAGCAGTCGGCTCTGATCGATAATTGAACCGTCGAATCAAGGGAATCGCGTTGTGAATGGCCGATGAGCTGCATCGTTGCAGTCCGAGGATAATGGAACGATATCGTCGGATCTGCGTATTCGGTGACTGCCATTCGGATATTCAGCCCAACGTACGGAGAGATTATGGCCAACGTTGGTTTCTGTGCCATTTGTCTTACGTACGTCATCCGAGCCCCAGCTCCGGAGACTACAATTTCGCACTATAAATTATTTCGCTTAATGCGTCGCGATGCCGGCCGCGTTAATGCACAGCGTCGACGTGCGATCCGTGTCGCGGAATTGGCTTGGTAATTTTACAGGATCGCCGTTCGGACCTCGACGTTTGCCAGCGATCGGGCTCCGATGATCGTTTACGTTTGGGGTTATGTACTTTGGAGAATTGGAAGTCGTGGAACAAAACGAACGGGATAATAAATTCGCGAAGATATATTACGGGAAAATATAACTGTAATATAACTGTTTTCCAAATTCTTGTCTCCGTATTTGATAAAAATTTGGATCCATTGGTTAATTTCTAACGCGATTAGGAAAAATTGTGGATCGTTGTTATCTACGCGTAAAAGTAAGTCGAAAGGGAAGAATAAAATTTTTTCGTTCGAGGCTCCGTTTTCGAGAAAATCCAGGCTGTACTTCATGGGGCAGGCGTTTTGTAATTCAAGCGCCTGCGCTGTGAATTTTACTGGGCTGTATCTAAATTAGTTCGTAAAATTTCCTAGTGTTTTTACGGTTACATTAAGCAGATTGAACGAAACAAAAGATTGCTGTTTTTTAAAACGGGGAAAGACAGCGCGGAATTGAAATTTAATTAAATCGACGAGCGCTCCATGAATTTTCAAACTCAGTTTTCTCTGTAACGAAGCTTCGAACGAAAAAAATTTGTTTTCCCTTTCAGGCTTACTTTTAGACGTAGTACTTGTATCGTCGGCTACTAGACACCGTGTTCATCCTCGATATTTATTCTCGGCATTTTAATCATTATCATCCGTGTATATTATATTTAGGTAAACATGGCAGGTCGCTGGCTCTAATGCCGAAGAGAGAACAAATCGAAGGATGGAGTTGTCACACGATTTCGTTTTTAATTAAGAAAAATCCAATTTCGTTGGTTATAATTGAAAGCAAACGCCAGCGTGATGATTTCGTTAGAAACGGAGAACGGAACGGGTTTGAAAAATATTTTTCGAATTGCAGATTACGTCAGCTCTCTGGAATCGCAAATGGATCACACCGAGCTTGCAGAGATGAATACCTTTGACCCAGGAACTAGAAGCTTCCAAGGGTTGCAAGGGTATCAGGAGTTGCAAAGGCTTCACGGGTTTGAGATATATCGCGGGTTCTACTAGAATTCAAGTTTCTAAGAAGTTATTGGGGATGTCGGGAGGTTCTCCAGGCACCTGCTAGAGGTCTTGGCCCAAAGGTGCGAAAGATCCAGGTCACCCATCCTTCAGGATCCTCGAAAAATCCAGACAGACCTTTAGAAACCTTTCCAAGATCCGTGATACCACCGAAGATTCTGCAACCACTTAGGACCTTCGTCATCTCTGAAGCCGTCAGAACCTCTTGGATCCACTCAAGACACTGTCACTTATTTAGCTCCCCAAGGTTCTCTGGAATGTTGATGTAAGCATCGCAATCTATCGTCTACTATAGGTTGCATTACGAGTTGCTCTAGCTACCCCATGTGTGAACGTAATGAAACCTCCAGCAAAATATTTGGACACACGTGTCAGACCTCCCACAGGTGAAGATCCTAGGAATTTACTGATCTACCTAGCATCAGCTCATTCCACATAGTCGTAAACACAAGATTACTCGTGGAATGACCTGGTACATAATTTATTATACGAGTATACGTCCCCCTATACTTGCTCCAGATAGATGAACGTGCACCAAAACATAATTTCTCGGAAGCCTCGCTAACCGACTCTTTCGTTTCCAGCACCAGACCTTAGACGAAACACATCCTCTGACTTGGCCTCTATTGCTCCAAGAGTGTCAGAAACACTTGGCGGGACCTCATCCAACTACTAAGCCAGCTATTAGGCCCTACACGATACGCTGACTCTTTCAAGCAAATGCAGATTCCGACTTGCCTGATACTCGCAAGAACTCCACGAAACTGTTCAGCCTACTATAAAACCCTAGACGAAATACACTAAGTCCTTTATTAGCCTAACGTTTCGTGTTTGGAAGCTCTTCGTAAAACTGACGAATCCACTGTAAGGCTCTAAACGAAGTACAACTTCTACCTTAGACTTTGCTGTCTTGGTACCCAACGTTTGAAGGCACCTCGTGAAGCTGGTGAGCGTTTTGATAACTTTTCACGCAAATGCACACATGTCCTCGTCAGTCAATGGAGGGTGAGTCCACCTGATTACTGTCTTAAATTTAAGATTCTTAAAGAAATCTCGTCATTATCTGATTCTAGATGAGTTCTGCTCCCTTGCCTCGCGTTCCTTTTAATAACCACAGTGTCGAAACGAATTTGGAGATCCATGTCGTTTCAACTGAACGAAATTAGACAACGTTCAGCCCAATGTGCGAGTGATTGTCGCATACCACACGTGGCATCCTCGTTAGCCGTTCGGCTGACATTTCTATCTCATCGATAGAGGAACGGGTAATGTTGCTGACACCGTAGTTGCCGCAGCAACACGTCGAATTAATAGAGAAAGGGGGACAGAGAGGGAGCGAGACAGGGAGCCGCGAGTGCGACAAGGAGGTGATACGGTGGTTCTCGTTCGGGGCTGTAAAGTGCCTACGTTATCGCGGTGCTCGAGGTGCACGAGGGGATGATTCATCCTGTGCCCGTGGAACTTCGCTGAATCAGGAATGACTTCGCATACATTAAATACATTGTAGAAAAGCCTATGCGGATACATGTGTCCCCACTAACGAGGGACATAAGCCAGGCTGATTAGTTCGTTAGGTTCGCTCACTTCGATCTCCGTTCTCCAGCAGTTTTGTCCTGTGAATTTCATACGTATAACGTGTCAGGTGTTTAGAGTTCTTGTCAGAATTTTGTCCTAAATATTCCGTTTTAGTAGCTTCTTTAGTAGGTAGATATACAGGATGAGGAATTTAGTTCATAGAGAAATATTTTGAGGTTATGTTACACTATTTTGCACTAGTGACTTAACTAGTGACTTAAGCGGGGACTAACCAATCCGAATTTAACATCATCTATATTATACGAATATTTTAGCGAGTATGTGAGTATAAAACGATAATACTGAAATATTATTTATTTAGTATTTATATATAAATACTGAAAATGAAATATTTTTATTTTTCCATCAGAATTGAATACTTCTGCCTCTCTGTTCAGCCATCGGTAGTGGTTTCTTCCACAAAGTTCTTGCTTAGGCACGTTTCTCTGTTACCACAGCTAGACCTACGTCAATTATAATCTCTCTCTCGCACTCTGCCTCTCTCATATGTATATATATGTACGTATAAGGAGAGAAATACCGTTTCGGTTCGCGGAGAGCTTACGTTACCATGGCGCTCGAGTGGCGTCGGGTATAGGGGATAATTTACTCGTGAACTGCGGGTGTGTGTATCGTCACAGAGACACCGGGAACGCTGTTCTATCACCCTCGGCTGTTCCCCGGCTCGTTTTACGATGCCGTACGTTCTTATACCTCTGCGTAGACAAATCGCGCGACAAAATGAAGAATAACGCGGGCAACCGTATTCTTTTTACCGCATAAAATGGAAATCCTGTTGAAACCACGAAATAATACCGCATTTTCTTCGAATAATCGCGGGAAGACG
This sequence comes from Eufriesea mexicana, assembly GCF_001483705.2. Classification (NCBI taxonomy): domain Eukaryota; kingdom Metazoa; phylum Arthropoda; class Insecta; order Hymenoptera; family Apidae; genus Eufriesea; species Eufriesea mexicana. Next base: position 379,041 of record NW_016925401.1, read on the forward strand.
GGATATAGTGAAATATCGAACGCTTTGCCTCCTCCATTTCCGATCACGTGGTTACTACATTCGGTGATGAACTAGAAGTCATGACTCACTGTGCTGGTAATTTTTTCGATGCACGTTTCATCGTCTCGTGTGTTAAATAAATTACTATAATAATATTCGCTATTATAGTAGTAGTAATAGTAATAGTAATAGTAATATAATAGTAATATAATAGTAATATAATAGTAATAGTAATAGTAATAGTAATAGTAATAGTAATATTAATGCTCGTTATTATACTAGGGCTTACTACGATACTTCGGACAGTGATATTAGTTTCTACACGTACAGAATGACTTTTGATATTTCCTCTTACACATAGTCATCTTGCTAACGATTATATTAAGTGTCCCATTAAGGAGGTAGTCTAATCCAGAGATTAATTCTTTAGGTGCCATTTGGAACTTTTTTTTTAACAACTATAAGGGGATTATTGTGTCAGGATTTGTGGCATGTTTTTGACCTATACTTAAGGATTATACACTATTTTTCGTTCGCTGAAATAACGCTAATAAACCGGTCATATAGCTTCCATTGTTACACCCTCTGTATCCATCCGACAAACGAAGATCGATGCTTATTAAGAACACGTAATACATTCTCGAAGATCCATCCGACAACACGAACGTAAAACTGCAAACATTTTACGAACGACACCCCTATCTCGGCCACCGAACAAACAACCCCCTACGCGGAGTTGTCGAATCGACGTACACACTTCGAGTCTCGAGTGTCGGATACAAATTTCTCCCAGTTTCTCCAGTATCTCTTTCTTTCGTTTCGTTATTCCGAACTCACGTCCGGCAACGTCCCTTTCTTTATAAATACGTCACGGTCACGGGTTAACCTGCACGGACAACCCTTTCGTTGTACGTCACGAAGTATTTACGTTGCTTTGCAGGGGAAGTAGAAGCGGCAGCAAGGGTCCTGAGACTGGCAGACGGCATCCGTCCTCCGAGATTAGCATAGTCGATATAAAGTAACCATGAAAGACGTTCACAGCCCAATCCGTCTCACCCTTTCTCCCTTTCTATCGATAAACTCTCTCCGGCCACACTCTCCTCTCGTTCGGATAAAATTCGATCGACTTACGTTCTAATCTACCTCAACTAGATGTCGCGACTGTGCAGCTAGCTTGGTCCAATGGCCGCGCGAGGGGCTCTGGAAATAAAAAGGTATTAAGTTCGTTACGAGGCGACGTTCATGGGCCCCGTTCTTTCGTGTTATCTCAGTAATAATAGTCTAATCCAATTTACAGCAGTTGAACGGAAATTATCTCGAGTTTGCAATGGCCGATTGGCGCGAGATTTAAATTCGTAGTGGAGCTCTTCTTTCTTTCATTTGCTCGTCTTCCGAGCTACTTTCCAATTCTTTTATATTTATATCATATTTGTATTTTGATTGGGTAACTTAAGTATTTCGATACTATTGTAAATACAATACTGTAATTCTTTTCTCAAAATGATCCCATTCTGAGTTTCAATTAATTTAATACTTTGCACTCGAAAGGCGACTTTTAGTCGCCATTTGGTCAAATTTCGAAGACCGATATTAATTAATTTGTCAAGTTTAAGGTAATGTAATGGTGTGCGAGGTATTGAAATCAAATAATTATACAATTATACAATTTCTTATTTACTATTCCAGAAAATATCGTCAGCCAAATTTACCCTTTTTTAGATAAAAAATCGTCGATTATCGCAAAGGCTTAGTTGCTAGACCTCCAAGATGAAAACACCTACAATGAGACATCCATAGGAACCATCTGAACTTCCAATATTATTAAGTACCCTTAATCTTTTATAATACATAATTAATAATTCATAAAAGACACTTCTAATGCTCCAATGAACCATCATAAATCAAAGAAAAAGCGCTAATCTTT
>NW_016925401.1:381021-389358 GCF_001483705.2 Eufriesea mexicana
TCCCTAAACATGGTACGCTTGCACGTGGTGTGCGTCGAACTACGTAACGACTCGTTCCATTCAAGAAACTCGGCGGAGATCTTAAGGCGGATTCGGAAATTCGAAGAGGCTACTTATCGTTGCCACGCGGTAATCACGACCGAGCGATAAAGAAGTGATAAAGAATAGTCGCGGGGAACACTCGAGTAAATTGCACGGTCGTTTTACCAATCATCAGATTGCATCTTGATAGAAAGAGGATACAAATGGATTCGCGTTGGCGGTGCAAACTAGCGCCACCGACGACCGCAGACCGCAGCGCGCGCTCTGCATGGCGAGCACCGGCTCGATTGTATCGCGGCATGATTCACCCTGGTACTGCAGCAGGGTGCAACCGCGAGCACCCTCCTCGATTAGATCTCCCTGGATATATCCTTGGCTGCGCCGTGTGCTGGCCCCGATTTAGCTCTGCTGGACTTTCGTCGTCCGGCACTGGTGTGACGATGAGGCGAGGATATTCCGACGATTGAGTACGGTTCCTCCATTTTTCTCTTTTTTTCGTCTGATATCCTTCTGGCCGACCCTTTGCGGCTGAAGGTATATACGACTAACCGTATATTCGAGTGCTTTTTCGAGTAGTCGAATGCGGTGCACGAATTTTTACAGCTACAATATAGTTATAATTTGTAAACAGTTTATAAATTGTTATATTTATCGTTAATAATAAATAAATATTGTTAATAATAAATTGCTTGCAACGTAAATTTATAATAAAAGTGAAAAGATTAATAAATTATTGGCTATTACTTGAATTTATAATGTACTTGTGTTAAAATGTAGCTACAATTTGCAAAAAGTTTATAAATTATTAGACCGATTGTTAATAACAAATTAATATTGTTATTAACAAATTGTTTGCAACGTAAATTTTTCATAACAGTAAAAAAGTTATTAAATTATTGGCTATTAAAGTGAGAAAATAATAATTAATGGAATCGACAAAGTTCAAAAATTTCAGATCGTGGTGGGGACCTCGGCGGTTCAAAAAAATCAGCGGCTATATAAAGGGCAACGCGACGCAGTAAAATTCATTTGCCGATTCGACTTCGGAAGTGTAACATATAAATTTTCGTTGTGCGCGAGGGGTGGGAGTCCGAAGTGAGGTTGGGGATGGCTACCTCAGCCTCACCCCACCCCATTAAACAATTTACTAATCATTTTTTTTTGTTTTCAGACATTAACTTTTCTTTTATTTCAGGCGTTAATCATTTTTTATTTTCTCAGGTTTTAATTTTTTTTTTTTATTTCAGATGTTACTTTTCGTTTATATATTCATTTATATTTAGACATTCGAATATTTCATACAATATTCGAATGTCTCATCGTTAGGTTGTTTGTCTCGTCGATGGTTTGTTCTTTCCATTTGGTTAACCTTCATGGTTTCTAATCGTTCGTTTTCTTTCCCCGTATTAATCCGATCCTTTTCAGGTTTATATTAACAATAATATATTCTATTTCAGCTTTTAGGTTTCTCAAGATTCTCAAGTTTCCTCAAAACTTCATTTGCGATACATCCATGAACGACGCAGGATGCGTGCGTTAGATCTAAATAGACCTAAGTAGCGATAAGATAGATACTAAACTAAGTTGCATGTGCGCGCTATCTGTACAAAAGTAAGCTACCTAACTTGGAGCGAATATATACATTTTCCCTTATCCCTCTCGTTTACCAAACAGAACATAATTGTTCTCGCGATAGTCGTGATTGTTCTTAAGTACCGACTAGCCTACGCGACGTGCTCTCGCGTACTCGATAAGTACATGCTTCATAAGTCATCCTCACGACTCGTCTCCGACACTCATTTCCAGTCACTGTCAATCTCGACATGCATCGGGTTCCAGGGTGACCCCCTCGGATCAGTGCGTCTTCTGACCTCGACGGGGCGGTCCGCTGCCTAAGTCGTACGCGACTGGGGCTCGGGCACATGCTAGCTGACGGACTAGTACCATCTACGGTTAGACCACAGGGATGATTAAGTTCTACCCCGTGTGGCTGGGATGCGAAGTGTCTGTCTTGGCCGGCAACCGCCCAGCAGGGCCCTCGCGTTGACACTAGAAGTTTCATTGGTTCAGGGACTATCCTTGGTCCACGTGTAAGGCTTGGCGAGAGCGACAGTGACTGGAATTGAGATAGGCCCGATCGGGAGGGTGCCGAGGTATGAAGTTATCTCTGTACACGGGAGTACATCGCCTAGACTAGTCGGTCTTTCGAATAATCGCGAACTCGTTCGGGCACGTCGCGATTTTCTATTAGCTTGCGTGTATGATATTTCATTCCCTATTTTTATGGGAACTTGAAAATATCTTAGCGTTGCGACAGTAGAGTTTCAGTATACCGAATCGAAGTTCCCTTTGTAAGACACGAAATAAAATAAAGTGTCAGTAGAGTCACTTTAACTTAATTCGCTCCAAGTTAGATTAGGGTACCTTTGATACAGGTAGCACCAGCAGGCTGCGCCACTAGGGCGCATGTCGGGTCTCGATGCGTAGCCACCTCCACGTGGTGAGACCTGGTAATTGGTATCGTTTTCCTTTGGGAAACGATATCAAGCTAAGAGCTACGCACAAAGTATAACATATGTCCTATCTCTTGTGAATTTTCACTGTTCCCTTTGGAATTTGAAAATAGAGAGTGGGCAATATCTGTTTAAAAGATATTTAAATGAAGAAGAATTAAGCGAACAAGGAGAGTGCAAGTGCTTCGGGTCACCACCGATTTAGTTGTTACTCTGCAGGTTTGTAGATATCGTCATGCAGTTTAAGAAAATATATCATTATAGCGGCAACTACTCAATAGTTTCTGAGATATTTACGATTAAAGTTTTATTACTCTAGTAATTACAGATTTATTTCCATCATTTTACAAGTGCAGTCGTGGCCTAAAAGCGATAGATGAATATTCCTGTGGTAATGGACCGTGGTTCGATTCTCGTCCCATAGTTGGTAGTTTTTTAATCTATTTTTAATTTTGTTCATTTTTCGTCTATGAAAAAATTGTAAATAAAATTTCTTAATAAAATAATTTATTTTTTACGCTTTCTTATGCTAGTGTATATTTATTACAAAATAATAAGAATGTTATGCAAGAAAAATAATTTTTTATAGCAATCTTATTTACTACAGGAAATACAAAACCTATCGCTCATGTAAGTATTAATGATTAAATTAAACATCCTATAAGAATGTTGCCTATAATTCCAACTTTGCTGTGCAACTATAAATTTTCATGAATTAATTACAAAAACTTGGCAATTTATTAATTTTCTACTGTCGAATTGATATCTAGTATCCAGTTCGAATACAAATTTTACCGCCTGCGATCAGCGCCACCTATGACTTTGGAATAGTTTCGCAAATAGTTTACTAACTCTGGTTACGTGCACCTAATATATTTTAATTTATTTTAATAAATAAAATAATAAAGTTTTCTACATTCTTTAATAAATTCAGCCGAAACAGCGGTTTTAATTAAACAATCAGCATTCATTTTTTTACCTGGCAGACGACAAATATGCAAAGGTACACCTTTACAACGCAATTATAAAGTTTTATAAATTAAACACAGAAATTGAGCGATTTGTTAATTTTTCTCCAAGTGAACAGGAGAGTGTATGGGAAATGAGAAAAAATTACAAACAAACGCCGGAAGCATTGTTGTATTCATGCAGGCGTGCCTGCATCACGAAAATAATGTAAGTATTTGTATTAACATAACCTTTAGTTATAATTAAATAGTGTAAGTCAGAAAAGACAATATTCTGTTGAAATAGACAGGCACGTGCAACAATAGAAAAATATTGGACTCATGGAATATCATCAGCGTAGATGCCAAGAATTATATTTTATAGCGAAAAAAAATTGAAGCAGCAATATAAATATGTAAAGTGTGATATGTCTATTGCATTCTAGGTCGGTTAACCATATGACATACAAGATAGAAATCTTTGATGGTCAAATTTTAATTTAGGTGATGGCCTTTTATAACAACTAGATATAGAGAAGACAGTGAAATTGAAAGGTATATTGTATTCCTAATATAAATAAATATTAATATCAGTGGTCAAAGTCAATGATCATCAACAATGTGTTAAATTTCAGAATGATGGAGCTGAGGTGTATAAGAAAAAGAGAGAGATTTGAATAAAATCAGTGAGAAGAAGAAATGTATGTTATGTCAAATCAAGAAACAGGAAAGGGGCAGCATATATATCAACAGAGAAGTATGTGTGACATTGACATGCAAATATGAGGATTATTGAAGGAATGGAGAATGTACAAGCGGTAATAGTTATGAAAGGTAAAGATAAATTGAATATATACAGTAAATATTGCATTAAAACTTAAACGTGTAGAAATATCTATAGGAACTTGCAAACTATAAAAGCTGCAGTAATAATGGGTCGTGGCACATGGAATTGATTGGGCCAATAAAGACAACGTTAAAAGGAGGTAAAAGGTACGTCTTTCCTGCTGATGATTATTAGAAAAAAGAACCATTTGGTTGACTGATTTATAAATGACTAAAGATTTAATATGAAATATTATTAACGAAGGATGTTTTTTATTATAGACTTACAAACATGAGTAATATATATATGCAAGAGCCAGCCACTAAGGGTAAAGTAATAAGTATTAGTTAATTTCATGCAAGATTACAGATTTGCAGAATAAACATACAATCTGTGGTAAAGTTACTGGAGAAGCTATATATTATATGCTTAAACTTGAAGAAGCACTTGTTGGTTTACAAGAATGTTTACAAGAAAATATAAAGACTATAATATTGAACAATCCATTTTCTAATATTATACCAAGAATAATAGTACAGGAAAGTGAAGAAGTAAAGGACAGTTAAAATACTAAAACAGCAGCAGTAAAGTAAGAATCATATATGTTTGCAGAATTTAGCCCTGATAGTATTGTTCTTTGCAATGAAAAATTTTGTTACAGAGGTTTTAATCTTTTATCATTTGGTGGAGAAGCAAAGGAAGATGATGAAGAATCTGTGATATTAAATAAAAAGTTTAGTGGTAAGGGCAAATAAGATCATGATCATTTAACTGATCCAAAATAAAGCTCACAACCAGCTGTTGAACCACCTGGACCTCCAAATAAGAAAAGGAAAACAGTCTGTAATAGCGATTGGGAAAGTGATGATGAAGTAAGAACTTAAGAAGAATTAGAAGTTATAAATAAAGAGAAAGAGTTAGTTTATTGTTTACATTATAACTATGTTATAGAAGGTAGAATTTTTCATTGACTGTCTTATATTTATATTTTCCAAGTAATGAAGGAAAGGATAAAAAATAAATTGAGAGATATAAAAAAAGAAACGAAGAATTATGTTGTTAATAATTAACGTGTATATGTGAAACTTTCAAAGTGAATAAAAGGTACATAAATATATAACCATCGTAGTTTCATTTTCTTTTTACCAAGAGCAAAATCACTTGCTTTCATCTGTGACTTAATGTTCGTCTATAATTAATTCAACAACTTTTGTAATTGCATCGTGAAGACACAGCCTCAGCGAGCCTTCTAATATAAGTCTGGATATGAATTCATTGTTATTTAATTCATTATTGGTGATTATTGCATAGAGTGCTTGAACCATTGCCGAAGATAGTAATGGTTTGTCTTTCCATTAGTATAATGGAATAGCTAATAATTTCAGTTCATAAATTAATTATAGAAATTTGGAATTTTTCGCAACAGAAATATATCTATATTTGCATCATTGACGTTATTAAATATAAGAGGCATCGTTTGATATTTTACATCGATACTTTATCACATAGCTATTTCAAAGATGCAACATTTTCCCGCTACAAAAATACCTAGATCTTTTGAATTAGGCTTTTTGATCCAGATTTTTTCACATATTCGCATAGAGTGATTTTTTCCTTAACGGGATTGGATATTTTTTTTTCGGTTTCAAGCGTGCGTTTTCGAGAAATAGTGCCGAAAGTGCCAGTGGCTCTCAGATCGTGCGACGCAATTTACTTTCTTGGCTTCTAACTTTTGAATTAGGCTTCGTGAATCGGATTTTTCCACTGATTCGCGTAGAGCGATTTATTCCTTAACGGGATTGGATATTTTTTTTCGGTTTCGAGCGTGCGTTTTCGAGAAATAGTGCCGAAAGTGCCAGTGGCTCTCAGATCGTGCGACGCAATTTACTTTCTTGGCTTCTAACTTTTGAATTAGACTTCGTGAATCGGATTTTTACACTGATTCGCGTAGAGCGATTTATTCCTTAACGGGATTGGATATTTTTTTTCGGTTCCGAGCGTGCGTTTTTCAAAAATAGTGCCGAATGTGTCAGTGGCTGTCAGATCGTGCGACGCAATTCACTTTTTTGGCTTCTGTCTTTTGAATTAGGCTTTTTGAACCGGATTTTTCCACTAATTCGCATAGAGTGATTTTTTCCTTAACGGGATTGGATATTTTTTTTCGGTTTCGGGCGTGCATTTTTCTAAAATAGTGCCGAATGTGTCAGTGGCTCTCAGATCGTGCGACGCAATTTACTTTTTTGGCTTCTATCTTTTGAATTAGGCTTTTTGATCCAGATTTTTTCACATATTCGCATAGAGTGATTTTTTCCTTAACGGGATTGGATATTTTTTTTTCGGTTTCAAGCGTGCGTTTTCGAGAAATAGTGCCGAAAGTGCCAGTGGCTCTCAGATCGTGCGACGCAATTTACTTTCTTGGCTTCTAACTTTTGAATTAGGCTTCGTGAATCGGATTTTTCCACTGATTCGCGTAGAGCGATTTATTCCTTAACGGGATTGGATATTTTTTTTCGGTTTCGAGCGTGCGTTTTCGAGAAATAGTGCCGAAAGTGCCAGTGGCTCTCAGATCGTGCGACGCAATTTACTTTCTTGGCTTCTAACTTTTGAATTAGACTTCGTGAATCGGATTTTTACACTGATTCGCGTAGAGCGATTTATTCCTTAACGGGATTGGATATTTTTTTTCGGTTCCGAGCGTGCGTTTTTCAAAAATAGTGCCGAATGTGTCAGTGGCTGTCAGATCGTGCGACGCAATTCACTTTTTTGGCTTCTGTCTTTTGAATTAGGCTTTTTGAACCGGATTTTTCCACTAATTCGCATAGAGTGATTTTTTCCTTAACGGGATTGGATATTTTTTTTCGGTTTCGGGCGTGCATTTTTCTAAAATAGTGCCGAATGTGTTAGTGGCTGTGAAATCGTGCTGCGTAATAGTGCATTTTCTTTTCTATTTCCGAAATTAATCTTCTTGATTAGGTTTGTGCTATATATCAGTGTAGAGTGGAATTTTCTGTAACGGGATTGGATATTTTTTTTCGGTTTCGTGAGTGCGTTTTCGAACAATAGTGCCGAATGTGTTAGTGGCTGTGAAATCGTGCTGCGTAATAGTGCATTTTCTTTTCTATTTCCGAAATTAATCTTCTTGATTAGGTTTGTGCTATATATCAGTGTAGAGTGGAATTTTCTTTAATGGTATTGAATATTTTTTTTTCAGTTTTGAGTGTGCGTTTTCGAAAAATAGTGCCGAATGTGTCAGTAGCCGTGAAATCGTGCACGTAATAGATATTTTTGACATCTATCTTCGAAATTGGGCTTTTTGATTAGGTTTGTTCTATATATCAGTGTAGAGTGGAATTTTCTCTAACTGAATTGAATACTTTTTTTCAGTTCGTTTTAGATTACGTTCCTGTGGTCGTTGTTTAATTGCTATGGCTCATGCTGGAGAAGATAACAGTGGTTCCCAATTCTTCTTTACTCTTGGTTCTCAATTAGATTTGCAGAATAAACATTCAACTTTTGGTTATGCTACTGAAGAAACTATATATGACATGCTAGAACTTGAAGAAGCACTTGTAGATGAGGTAAATTTAATGTTTATAAGAAAATGTATCAAGAATTGATATAAATATAATATTTCCTCTGTTTTGTAGAATGATAAAGCACTTGATGCTCCAAAAATGGTAAAAGCTGAATTATTGAACAATCCATTTTCTGAAATTATACCAAGAATAATAGTACAGGAAAGTGAAGAAGTAAAGGACAGGAATAAAGTAAAAATCATATATGTTTGTAGCATTTATCCATGATAGTATTATTCTTTGTAATGAAAAATTTTGTTACAGTAACTTCAATCTTTTATCATTTGGCGAAAAAGCAGAGGAAGATGAGAAGAATCTGCGATATTAAATAGAAAGTCTAGTGGTAAGAACAAATCAGCTCATGATCATTCAACTGATCCAAAATTAAGCTCATAACCAGCTGTTGAACCCCCTGGACCTCCAAATAAAAAAAG
>NW_016925402.1:0-1023 GCF_001483705.2 Eufriesea mexicana
GGATGTATGGATCGATGGATGTATGGATGGTTGGATGTATGGGTGGATGGATGTATGGAAGGACGTGTGTATTGATGGATGGACGTATGGATTGAATGACGTTTGGATGGATGTAGGTATGGATGGTCGGAAGTACGGAAGAATGGATGTATGGATGGATTAAGGTATGGATGTATGTATGGATGGATGTATGGATGTATGAATGGATGCATTTATATATGTATGGATGTATGGATTGATGGATGTATGGATGGAAGGATGTGTGGATGGATTGATTTTTGGATGTATGGATGCATGAATGTTTGGACGTATGAATGGATGGATGTATGGATGAATGGATGTAAGGATGTACGGATGTATGGAAGAATGCATGTATGGATGTATGGATGTATGGATGTATGGACGTATGGATGTAAGAATTTACGGATGTACGGTTGTATGGATGTATGGATGGATGTATTGATGGATGGATGTATTGATGTATGTATGAATGTATGGATGGATGTATGTATGTATGGATGTATGGATGTAAAAATGTATGGATTTATGCATGTATGGATGAATGGATGTATGGATGTATGGACGTATCGATGTACGAGTTTTTGGATGTACGTGTGTATGGATGTATGGATGGATGTATGGATGTATTGATGTATGTATGTATGTATGGATGAATGAATGGATTGGTGGATGGTTGTATGGATGGATAGATGTATGGATCGAAGGATGTATGGTTGGGTGGATGAATGAATGGATGAATGTGTCGAAGGGTGGTCGTATGGACGGATGGATGTGCGGATGGGCGGATGTATGTGTGTATGAATGTATGGATGGATGGATCTATGATTAGATGGATTTATGGATTGGTGGATGAATGGATTTATGGATGTATGGATGGATGGACGTATGGATGTATGGATTGATGGATGTATGGGTGTGCAGATGGATGGATGTATGGATGGATGTATATGTGGTTGGCAGGATATATGGATGGATGGATGTGTTGATGTACAGGTGTATGGA
>NW_016925403.1:0-292 GCF_001483705.2 Eufriesea mexicana
ACAATGCGGTCGATTTCTGCGCTCCACTGTTCTCTAGTACATACTCCTTGGCTTCGCGGATGCCAGAAATGGTGACCCCGGCTATTTAGGTTAAGCTAGATTACATTTGGTTATGTTGCGTTTGGTTTGGGTAGGAAGGAATGTACCTGACTTTCGTGCTATTAACTGCTGTTCAGTGAGTTTCTGCGCTCTATTCTGTTCTCACATTCTCTGCTCGACTCTGGGTTGTCTGGCAATAATTGTCTCAGCTCGTTAGATCGTGTTAGGTTGCGTTTGGTTTGTTAAGGTTAGT
>NW_016925404.1:0-444 GCF_001483705.2 Eufriesea mexicana
TTGCCATTGGATTGAAGGCGTTAGGCGATGTATTCACCAAGCTATAACAGATTATTGATCTTGGATAGGCCTATTCTCTTGCAAGTAGACGGCTGTACTTGCCACTGGATTGAAGGCGTAAGGTGGTCTATTCACCATGATATAACAGGTTATAGATATTGAATAGACCTATTCTCTTGCAAGTAGATGGCTGTACTTGCCACTGGATTGAAGGCGTTAGGCGATCTATTCTCCAAGCTATAACAGGTTATAGATTTTGAATAGACCTATTCTCTGGCAAGTAGATGGCTGTACTTGCCATTGGATTGAAGGCGTTAGGTGGTCTACTCACCAAGCTATTGCAGACTATAGATTTTGAATAGGCCTATTCTCCGGCAAGTAGATGGCTGTACAAGCCATTGGATTGAAGGCGTTAGGCGATCTATTCACCAAGCTATAACAGGT
>NW_016925405.1:0-614 GCF_001483705.2 Eufriesea mexicana
ATTAGTGCAAGAAAGTTTGCTCACCACGATATTAGTCGAAAATGTCAATAAAATTGTATTTTCAAAGCCACAATCTATATCATTGCAATGGCTATAGCACTCAGAAAGCATCTTTCCTCCTTATTTACGCAAGGAAGTTAGCTCACCACGGTGATAGTCGAAAATGTCAATAAAATTGAATTTTCCAGCAAGATTCTATAGCAGTCCAATGGCTATAGCACGTCAATAGAGTCTTTCCCCCTAAAAAAAACAAAAAGTTTATTTCCTCCTTACTTATGCAAGGAAGTTATATCACCGCGATATTAGTCGAATATGTCAATAAAATTGAACTTTCCAGTCACATTCTAAAGCATAGCAATGGCTACAGCTCGCCAATAGAATCTTTCCGCCTCGTTTATGCATGAAAGTTAGCTCACCACGATATTAGTCGAAACTGTCAATATAATTGTGCTTTCCTGCCTGATTCTACAGCATTGCAAAGGCTATAGCACGCCAATAGTACCATTCCGCCTTATTTATGTAAGAGAGTTGACTCACCACGATAGTAGTCAAAAATGTCAACAAAATTGAATTTTCCAGCCACAATCTATATCATTGCAATGGCTATAGCACTC
>NW_016925406.1:0-892 GCF_001483705.2 Eufriesea mexicana
ATACATTCATACATACATCCATACATCCATCTATTCATACATACATGCATTCATACATCCATCTATACATGCATCCATTCATATATACATCCATACATCCATACATCCGTACATCCATACATTCGTACATCCATATATACATACATCCATACATTCATACATACATGCATCCATATATGCATATGTCCGTACATCCAAACATACATACATCCATCCATCCATACACCCATCCATCCGTACATCCGTCCATCCAAACCACAATCCATCCATACATTCATCCAACCATACAAGCACGCTTACATACATCCATGGATCCATGCACCTGTCCATACATTCATCCATCCATTCATTCATTCATGCATACACATCTATAAATCCATCCATACATTCATCCATCCATCCATACAGCCATCTTATGCATACATACGTCCATCCGTATATCCATCCTTCCATACACACATCCATTCACACGTCCACATATCCATTCACCCATCGATACATACAGCCATACATACATACAGCCATCGATCCATACATTCACCCAACCATACATACAAACATTCATACATCCATCCAACCATACGCCCTTCCATCCGTTCATCCGTCCATCCATACCACAATCCATCCATACATTCATCCATCCATACAACCATTCATCCATACATACATACATCCATACTTCCATCTTTCCATAAATCCATCCATCCATACCCATCCATACATACATCGAACCTCACATCCATACAACCATACAAGCACGCTTACATACATCCATGGATCAATGCACCTATCCATCCATGCATCCATCCATTCATTCATTCATGCATACACATCCATACCTACATCCATGCATACATCCATACACACATCTATGCATACATCCATACATACA
>NW_016925407.1:0-1387 GCF_001483705.2 Eufriesea mexicana
ATACAAACATAAATCCAACGATACATGCATTCATCCATACATGCATCCATCCATACGTCCATAAATATATCTATACAGACATCCATACTTTCATCTATCGATCCATACAACCGTCCATCCATTCATCCATCCACCAATCCATCCATCCATCCATACATCCATACATACGTCAATAAATACATCCATACATACATCAATACCTACATTCATCCATCCAAACGACCTTGCATCCGCTCATCCATATATCCAAAAGCCCATCCATTCGAAATTCCATCTATCGATACATGCATCCATACAATCATCCATAGATATATGCATCCATTCATCCATCCATCCATACATCCATACATCCATAAAGGCATCAATTCGTACTTCCATCCTTCGATACATCCATCCATACATGCATCCATACATATATACATACATACATCCATACATCCGTACATCCGTCCATCTATACCTCAATCCATTCATACATCCGGCCTTCCATACATCCACACGTCCATACATGCATAAGAAACGTACATACATCCACACATACGTACATACGACATCCATACGTTCATCCATCGATCCATACAACCATCCATACATTCATCCATCCACCAATCCTTCCGTCCATCCATACATCCATACATACGTCAATAAATACATCGATACATACATCAATACCTACATTCATCCATCCATACGACAATGCATCCACACATGCATATATCCATAAACCCATCCACTCGAAATTCCATCTAGCGATGCATGCATCCATACAATCATCCATAGATATATGCATCCATTCATCCATCCATCCATACATCCATCCATCCATGCATCCATCCATCCATACATCCATACATCCATAAAGGCATCAATTCGTACTACCATCCTTCGATACATCCATCCATACATGCATCCATACATATATACATCCGTACATCCATACATCCGTACATCCGTCCATCCATACCTCAACACATCCATACATCCATCCATCCATACCGCCATCCATCCATACAACCATCCATCCACACATCCATCCATCCATACATCCATCCTTCCATGCATACATCCATAAATCCACGCATTCATGCATCCGTGGATCCATAAATCCGTCCTTCCATACATCCATCCACCAATCCATCCATCCTTCCATACATCCACACATACGTCAATACATACTTCCACACATCCATACATCTGTACTCACATACTTCCATGCAACAATCCATCCATTCATCCATACATCCATACATACATCAATACACATATCCATCCATGCATACATCCACACATCAATACATCCATTCATCCAAACATCCACACACCCGTACATCAATTCATACGTACATCCATACATACATGTACCCATACATCCATACATCCATACATC
>NW_016925408.1:0-79246 GCF_001483705.2 Eufriesea mexicana
GCACGGCGCGGTCGCCAGTTGGCGGGCCCCGGTAACGCGCACAATACTTGTCATCATCACTGAACATAATTATACAACGTCTACAGTGTTGTGATGATGTCTGTAATCAGTACTGTCATGTCATTTATTAATTTCTAGAGGCTTAATGCACCTGCATTTCTCGTTCTAGATTTGCTGCGGGATTTACACTATGAGTGAACAGACTAATCCAACGACAACGGTGAACTGATGGGTGATGTACTAAATGCCGTACTGTAAACTGTAAATATCACTGGACACAGCCACGCTATGCATAGGTTACCCTAGGATCACCATCGAATTTACATTATTAGGGTACAATTTAGTATGGCGGCTACATATATGTGATGTTCCCTGTACCCGGTACTATGTTGTAAACTTCTAATAATTGTAGGGTCAGTGGATCTTTACTTTGTCATTCTAGTATTGTTATAGAATTTAAAGCATCATTGGACAGAATAGCCAAACGGCTACTATGCTATATTGGTGGACATAGTATGTACTGTACTGTCATTAGAAATATCTGAGGGCAACCGTAATATTCGTTGATTATTCTAGAATTGTGGTGGAATTTACATCATTAGTGAACAATGTTACTCGACGTCTACAATGGTGTGATGACGTCAGTACTCTGTACTATGTCGTCATTTGTCAATATCTCAAGGGATATTGGACCTGCTTTTCTCGTCCTGTAATTGCTGTGGAGTATACATCATAAGGGAGCAGATCAATCGGACAGCAATATCGGTCTGTTGCTAGAAGTAGAATATGCCGTACTGTCAATTGTAACTGTCACTAAGCATTACCGCACAATGCATAGGTTATTCTAGAATCACTTTCGAACTTACATTACTAGTGGACGAAGTAGCCCAACGGCTACATTACTGAGATGTTCGGTGCACTCAGGATTGTGATGTATATTGTGAATAACAGGGAGAAGAATGGACTTGTATCTTGTAATTCCAGAATTGTTATAGAATGCACATCATCAATGATCAGATTAATTCAGCGACGACTGTGCTACATTGGTGCATGTAATTAGTACCGTACAGTCAATTGCAAATAGCTCAAGACAACAGTAATATACATAAATCTCTCTAGAATTGCTCCGAGACTTACATAATCAGTGAACAATATTATTCTACGGCTAAGAATCGCTTTCGAATTTACATAATCAGTGAACAAAGTAGTACATCGTAATCGTTACTGTGATGATGGCTGTACTCAGTACACTGTTGTCAATTGTTAATGTCTCAAGCAAGAATGGACCCGCATTTTTCATTCTAGAAATGTTGTAGGACATGTATCATCATTGAACTTTATAACTCAACGGCCACAATTATATATTGGTGGATGTAATGTGCACCATACTGGAATTTTCATCATCAGTGATCAAAGTCACTGAACGTCTACAATACTGTGTTTATGACTATGCTCAGTGCTGTGATGTTATATGTTACTACCTCGGGGAAGAGTGGATATGCATTTTTCGTTTTATAATTGCTGTGGATTATACATCCTCAGTGAACTGATTATCCCAACGGCAACAGTGCTCTCTTGGAAGAAGTACAAATTGCCGTGTTGTCAATTGTAAATATCACTAGCCACAACCGCACTGCAGACATGTCATTCTAGCGTCACATTCGAATTTACATTATCCGTGAACGTAGTAAACCGAAGGTTACATTACTGAAATGATGGCTGTACTCAGTACTGTGTTGTCAGTTTTCAATATTTCGACGGATAATGGATCTCTCCTTTGTCACTCTACAGCAGTCGCATATCCTAAGTCATTTGTGGACATATAACTCCAACGGCAAGATAGCTCTGTAGGTAGATGTGCTAAGGTCCGTTCTGTACGATCCATTCCAGATGTCCCAAGCCGTAACAGTAATAAGCGTTTATTATTCCAGAATTTCTTTGCAATTTGTATCATCAATGGACAATGTAGCATAACGGCAACAGTACTGAGACGATGGCTGCATTTAGTATCCTGTTGTCAGTTGCAAACTTTGCGTGGGTTAATGTATTCGAATTTTGTCATTCTAGAATTACTGCAGAATATAGATCATCATTGAAAAGATTAATCCAACGGCTACAGTGTTCTGTTTTTGGATGTACTCAGCACTGCACAGTCAATTGTAAATTTAGAAGGCTATAACCGTACTGTACACTGGTTATCATAGGGTTGCTTTGCAACCTGAACCATAAGTCGACTTATGATGCATTGTCTGGAGCACTGAGATGATTGCTGTACTCAGTAATGTGTTGTCAATTGCTTATATCTCGAGGTTCACTGGAACTGTATTTTGTCATTCTGGAATTGCCATAAAATCTGCATCATCATTGAACGGACTAATACTACGACGGCATGGCTCCGATGTTGGATGTAATAAGTACCGTACTCTCAATTCGAAATATCTCAAGGCAAAACCGTATTATACGTTCACTATTCCAGAATTGCTTTGCAGTTTATATACCCAGAGAACAAAGCATTCCACCAGCAAAATTGCTGTGATGGTAGTTGTACTCATTACTGTGTTGTCAATCTTTAATATCACGAGGGATAATGAATCCTCATTATTCACTCCAGAGTTGTTGAAGTATATATATATCATCAGTGAACAGACAGATCCAATGGCAACCGTGCTCTGTTCTTAGGTGTACTAAGAACCGCACAGTCAATTGGAAATATCGCCAGACATAGCCGTACTATACATTGATTTTTACGGAATTGTTATGGAACCTGCAACAGCAGTGAACAAAGTAACTCAGCGACTACAATAATATGACGATGACTTTACTGAGAACTGTATTGAAAATTGCAAATATCTCGAGGGATAGTGGACATGTATTTTTTCGTTTTGGAATTGTTATTGTATTTAAATCACCATTGAACAGTTTAAACCAACGGCTACAGTGCTATATAGATCTACGTAACAAGTACCCAACAGCCAATTGCAAATGTCTCGAGCCAAGACAGTACGATACATTCATTATCACAGAATTGCCATGGAAATGACGTGATTAGTGAACGAGGTAGTCCAACGGCTACCCTACAGTGATGACAGCTGTGCTCAGTACTGTGATGTCAGTTGTTAATATCTCTAGGGTCATAGGATAAATCCTTTGTCATGCTGGAGTGTCTATAGAATATAAACCATCAGTGAACGGACTAATACAGAGGATGGTGCGCTCAGTTGGTAGATGTACCAAGCACTGCACTGTTAATTGGAAGTATCTCAATACATGACAGTAATATACATTGATTATGCCAGAACTGCCTTGGAGATTATATCATCAGTGGACAAAGTATTCGGTAGGCTACAGTACTGTGGCGACACCTCTTCTCAGTACTGTGTTGCCAGTAGCTAATATCCCGGTGGAAGATGAAGCTACATTTTGCATCCTAGAAATGTTGTAGGTTGCTTTGCAACCTGAACCATAAGTCGACTTATGATGCATTGTCTGGAGCACTGAGATGATTGCTGTACTCAGTAATGTGTTGTCAATTGCTTATATCTCGAGGTTCACTGGAACTGTATTTTGTCATTCTGGAATTGCCATAAAATCTGCATCATCATTGAACGGACTAATACTACGACGGCATGGCTCCGATGTTGGATGTAATAAGTACCGTACTCTCAATTCGAAATATCTCAAGGCAAAACCGTATTATACGTTCACTATTCCAGAATTGCTTTGCAGTTTATATACCCAGAGAACAAAGCATTCCACCAGCAAAATTGCTGTGATGGTAGTTGTACTCATTACTGTGTTGTCAATCTTTAATATCACGAGGGATAATGAATCCTCATTATTCACTCCAGAGTTGTTGAAGTATATATATATCATCAGTGAACAGACAGATCCAATGGCAACCGTGCTCTGTTCTTAGGTGTACTAAGAACCGCACAGTCAATTGGAAATATCGCCAGACATAGCCGTACTATACATTGATTTTTACGGAATTGTTATGGAACCTGCAACAGCAGTGAACAAAGTAACTCAGCGACTACAATAATATGACGATGACTTTACTGAGAACTGTATTGAAAATTGCAAATATCTCGAGGGATAGTGGACATGTATTTTTTCGTTTTGGAATTGTTATTGTATTTAAATCACCATTGAACAGTTTAAACCAACGGCTACAGTGCTATATAGATCTACGTAACAAGTACCCAACAGCCAATTGCAAATGTCTCGAGCCAAGACAGTACGATACATTCATTATCACAGAATTGCCATGGAAATGACGTGATTAGTGAACGAGGTAGTCCAACGGCTACCCTACAGTGATGACAGCTGTGCTCAGTACTGTGATGTCAGTTGTTAATATCTCTAGGGTCATAGGATAAATCCTTTGTCATGCTGGAGTGTCTATAGAATATAAACCATCAGTGAACGGACTAATACAGAGGATGGTGCGCTCAGTTGGTAGATGTACCAAGCACTGCACTGTTAATTGGAAGTATCTCAATACATGACAGTAATATACATTGATTATGCCAGAACTGCCTTGGAGATTATATCATCAGTGGACAAAGTATTCGGTAGGCTACAGTACTGTGGCGACACCTCTTCTCAGTACTGTGTTGCCAGTAGCTAATATCCCGGTGGAAGATGAAGCTACATTTTGCATCCTAGAAATGTTGTAAGATATACTTCATCAATGAACGGAAAGATCAAGCAGCAACAGTGCTCCGTTTGCAGCTGTACCTAGTACCGTACGGTCAGTTGTAAATGTTAATAGCGACAGCCCTAATGTACATTGGATATTCTAGAACTGCTTTAGTATTTACGTCATCAGCGAACAAGGTAATACAACTGCTACATTACGCTGATGATGGTTATGCTCAGCTCAGTGTTGTCAATAGTTAATATCTCGAGGTATAATGGATCTGCAATTGCCGTTCTGGAATTGCTGTCGAATGTACATCGTCTGGGTTCTGATTAATCCAACGGATAGAGTGCCATATTTATGTATGTAGCATGTACCGTGCTGTCAATTGGAAATATCGCAATCCGTAACCGTAACATTCATTGATTAATACAGAATTGCTTTGGAATCTATATCCCCAATGTTCAAAGCATTCCAACGGACACATTACAGTAGTGATGGCTGTACCCAGTACTGTGATGAAAATTGTTTGTATTTGAATGTCGACTGCATCTGTATTTCGTCATTCTAGTATTGCCATAGAATTTAAATCATCATTGAACAGTGAAATCCAACGTTTAGTGTGCTATATTTTTGTATGTAGTAAGAGCCGCTATGTCAACTGGAAATATCACAAGCCAAAACCGTACCATAAATTCATTACTAAAGAATTGCTTTGGATGTTGCATTAATAGTGGACAATGTAGTGCAACGGCTACATTGCTGTGATGATGGCAGTGTTCCGTGCTGCGTTGACAGATGTTAATATCTCGTGGGGCACTGCATATTTTATTTGTCATTCTATAGCCGCTATAGGGTATGAACTATCATCGAATATATTAATACAGCGGCTGCAGCGCTCTGCCGGAGCACTTGCTAAGTACCGCACTATCAATTGGTAGCATCTCAAGCCATAACCGTAGCATACATTGATTATTACAGAGTTGCCTTCGAATTTACAGCATAAGTAGATAATGTGGACCGACGGTTTGACTACTGTGACTATGACTATACTCATTCCTGTGTTGGCAACTGCTAATATCTCGGGGGATAGTGGATCTGCATATTTTCCCTATAAAATTCACATAAAGCGAAATCGTCAATGAACTATTTAATCCAAAGGGTACAGTGGTATATTGGTGGATGAACTGCGCACCGTACTCTCAACTGCAAATGACACTAGCAATAACCGTACCATGCACTGATTATCCTAGAGTTGCTATGGAATATACACCATCAGTGTTCAAATGTCCAGCGTTTACAGCACTATCGTGATGGCATTTCCCAATCCTGCGTTGTCAATTGTTAATGTCTCGGACGATAATTGTTCTGCATTTCTCGTCCTAGGTTTGCTGTTGAATATACATGATCTGCGAACAAATTAATCGAACGGCTAGAGTGCTGTATTGGTGGATGCAGTAGGTACCGTTTTGTCAGTTGTAAATATTATTAGCCTTAGCCGCACTATATATGTGCTATCCTTGATTTACTATCTAATTCACAACACCAGTGAGCAAAGTATTCCAACCGAAATATTACATTGATGATGGCTGTACCCCGTACTGCGTTGCCAGTTGTTAATATCATGATGGTAAATGGATACAAATCTTGTAATTCTGGAATTGCTACAAAATATGAATCGTCCTGTAACAGTATAATCCAACCGTACACTGCTAAATTGAAAGATGTAGTTAGTACCGTACCGTCAAATGGAAATAATCCATGCCAAAATCTTACTATGCACTGAACATCCTACAATTGCTCGGGATATTGCGTCATCAGTCAGCAAATGTACCATCGTCTAGAGAAATGTTATGATGGCTCCACTCAATACTGCCTTGTCAATTGCTTATGTTTCGTGGGATAATGTATCTGTCATTCCTCATCCTGGAATTGCTTTAGAATATGAATCATCTGTGAACAGATTAATCCAACGTCAACAATGCTATGTTAATAGATGTAATAAATGCCGTACAGCCAATTATAAATCTTTCAAGACATAACCGTAGTGTACACTAATTATTCTAGATTTGCATTGGAATGTACATAATTAGTGGACATAGTGTTTCAACTGTTACAACACTGTGGTGGTGTCTGTACTGAGTACTGTGTTGTCAAATTTTAATATCTCCACGGATGATGGATCGGAATTTTGTCATTCTAGAATTACTGCGGAACCTAAGTCATCATTGAACAGATTAATCCACCGTCTACAGTGCTCTGTTGGAGGATGTAACCAGCATAGTACCATCAATTGTAAATATCTAAAGCTGTAACCGTGCTATAAACTGGTTATCATAAAATTGCTTTACAATTTGCAACATCAGCCGAAATGTGGTGCAACTTATACAGCACTGTGGAGATTGCTGTACTCAGCACTGTGTCGTCAATTGCTTGCACTTCGTGGGCAGTGGACCAGTGTTTCTTCATTCCAGAACGGTTATTGAACATAAATCATTATTGAACAGTTTAATACATCTGCTACAGTGCTATATTGATCTACGTAATACGTACTGTACTGTCAATTGGAAATATCTCAAGCCAAAACCGTACGATACCTTCATTACCCCATAATTTCCATGGAATTATAATTATTACTGTACAAGGTAGTCCAACGGCTACACCACTGTGACGATGCCAACACTCAGTACCGTGCCGTGAATGGTTAATACCTCGAGTGACAGTAGATCAGTATTTTGACACTATTATGTTGTCACAGAAGTTGAATCATCACTGAACATTGTAATCCAGCGGATACTGTGCTATCTTCGTGGATATAATATGTTCTGTAATTTCATTTGGAAACATCTCAAGCCATAACCGTAATAAGCGTTGATAACTTCAGAATTGCTTTAGATCTTAAAGCATCAGTGATCATAGAGCCACAACGTCTGCAGCACTGTGAAAGTGGCTCTACTCAGTACTCTCCTGTCAATTGCTAATACCTTGTGGGACAATTGACCTGCATTTCACGTTCTAGAATTTAAGTAGAATATACATCATCTGCGAACAGGTTAGTCGGACGACAATAGTGCTCTGTTGGTAAATGTACTATATGCCGTACTGTCATTTGGAAATATTTCTGGCCATAACCGTGCAACACATTAACTATAAGAGAATCGCCTTTGTACATACATCATGAGTGAGCAAAGTTGCCCTATATATATAGTACCGTGATGATGGCTGCAAACAGTACAGTGCTGTCAATTGTTGGCTCCGCGAGAGTTCGTGGGGCTGTATTTTGTCATTACAGGAATGCTGTAGAACTTTGGTCATTACTGGGCAGCTGAATCAATTGCCTATACTGCTACATAGTTGAACGTATAAGTACTGTACTGTTAATTGGAAATATCTCAAGCCACAACAGTAATATACATTGATTATGCCAGAATTGCTTTGGGACTGACGGTATCAGTGAACCAAATTATTCTATGTTACAATACTGTGATGATGCCTGTACACATTACTTTGTCGTCAATTGATAATATCTCGAGGGTCTGTCGATCAGCATCATGTCATTCTAGTATTGTTATCGAATTTATATCATCAGTGAACTTATTGATACGGAGACTGAATTGCCCTGCTGTTAGGTTTACTATGTACCGCGTTGTCAGTTGGAAATATTTCTACCCATAACCGTTGTATACATTGATTATTTTGGAATTGCTTTGCAGCTGTCGTTATCAGTGAAAAATGTTATTCTGCCGCTTGAAAGTTATGATGATGGCTGTAATCAGTACCGTTTGTCAACTGTTTATATCTCGAGGTACAGTGTATCAGTATCTTGTCTTTCTAGGAATGTTAGAGTATTTAAATCGTTATTGAACAGTTTAATCCAGCTACTATATTGCTATACTGGTGGACGTAATATGTACCTCACTGAAAGTTGAAAATGCTTTAAGGCATTGCGGAACAATACATTGAACATTACATAATTGCTTTGGAACTTATATCCCATTTGGACACTGTAGTACAACGGCTTCAGTACACTGACCATGGCTGAAGTCAGTACTGTGTTGTCAATTGTAGATATCTCGAGGCCTAATGGGTCAGTCTCTTGTCTTCCTAGGGTTTCTACGAAATCGGTGTTATCATTGAACGGAATTACACTGCAGCTGCTGTGCTCTACTGATAGATGAACATAGCACAGTGCTGTCACGTGTCAGCATCTCTAGGCACAACCATACCAAAGAAGTGTTAATTCTCGAGTTGCTTTGGAATTTACATCATTAGCGAAGAAAGTAGTCCAACTGCTGCATTACTGCGATTATGGACGTACTCAGTAGAGTGTTGTTCATTGATAATATCTTGAGGCATAATGGATCAGCATTTCTCGCTTTAAAATTGCTGTCGGTTTTACATAATTGGTGAACAGAGATATCCAACGGCAGCAGGACTCTGTTTTTAAATGTACTAAACGCCGTAATGTTAATTGTGTTCATCTCTAGACATAACCGCACTATACATTGGAAATTCGAGATCCTCCTCCGAATTAACATCAATGGTGAAAAAAGTATTCGAACGGCTACGTTACTGTGAAGATTGCAGTACTCAGTGCGGTGTTGACAATTTTTAATATCTCGAGGAATAACGGAACCGTCCTTTGTCATTCTAGGATTGCTATACGGTCTAAATCATTATGGAACACGTTAATACGGCGGCCGCATTGCTCTGATGTAGGACTTAGTAAGTAACGTGCTGTCGTTTGGAAACATCTCATGCCATTACCGTAGTATACATTGATTATTTTGGAATTGCTTTGCATCTTTCATTATCAGTGAAAAATATTATTCAGCCGCTGGAAGCATGTGATGATGGCAGTAATCAGTAGTTTTGTCAATCGTTTATTTCTCGTGAGTCGATGGATCCGTATTTTATTATTCTATAATTAATATTGCATTTAAACCGCCACTGAAGAGTTTAACCCAACGTGTACTGTGCTTCACCTGTGGATGCAATAAGTACCGTTCAGTCAATTGGAAATGCTGTATGCCATAGCCGCGGTATATAAGGATTGAACCGGAATCTCTATGGAACCTTCGTCGACAGTGAACAAAGTTATTGTACGCCTGAAATACTGAGATGATATCTGCTGTCTTGTCACTCGTTAGTATCTTGGATAGTGATGGACCTGCTTTCCTCCTTCAAGTATTTCTGTGGAATATACATCGTAAGGGGACAGATTAATCCGACAGCAACAGTTATCTGTTGGAAGATGTACTAAATGCCGTATTGTCAGTTATAAATGTCACCAGTCGTAATCGCATTATACATTTGTATCCTAGAATCACTTTCGAATTTATATTATCAGTGAGCAAAGTACTCCATCGTCTGGATTACTGCGAAGATGGCTGTACTTATTACAGTGCTGGCAATTGTAAACTTTTCGAGGGTCAGTGGATCTGCATTTTGGCATTCTAGCATTGTTATTGAATATAAGTGATCATTGAACATACTAATCCAATGGCTGCTGTGCAATATTGGAGGATGTAAAATGTACCGTACCGTCAAGGGAGAATATCTCAAGCCATAGCCGCAAATATCATTGATAATTCCA
The DNA here is from genome assembly GCF_001483705.2 of Eufriesea mexicana. Classification (NCBI taxonomy): domain Eukaryota; kingdom Metazoa; phylum Arthropoda; class Insecta; order Hymenoptera; family Apidae; genus Eufriesea; species Eufriesea mexicana. Next base: position 10,239 of record NW_016925408.1, read on the forward strand.
GAATTGCTTTAGAATTTACAACATCAGTGATCAAGGAGGTCCAACGCCTACAGTACTCTGAAGATGGCTGTATTCTGTACTGTGTAGTCAATAGTAAATGTATCGATGTATAACGGACCTGAGATTCTCGTTCTGGAATTGTTGTGTAATATACGTCTTCAGTGACCAACGTAATCCAGAGGTAATCCAGAGTGCTATGTTGGTAGTTGTACTGATTACCGTACTGTGTACTGCAAACGTCACTAGCCATGAAGGTGGTATACACAGGATATTCAAGAATTACCTTGGAATATACATCATCGGGGAACAAATTAGTACAACGTACATGTTACTGTGATGACGGCCGTAATCAGTACATTGTTGTCAATTGTCGATAACTCGAGGGTTCGTGGGCCTGTATCTTGTCACTCTAGAAATGTCGTAGTGTTTATAGCATCACTGAACAGTTTAATCCATAGTCTAAGCTGACATATTGGTGGAAGTAACGTGTACCGTACTGTCTATCGGAAATATATCAAGCCGCTACAGGAATATCCATTATTTATGCCATAAATGCACAGGAATTTACATCACGAGGGAACAAAGATGTCCATCCGCTGCATTACTGTGATAATGGCTGCAACAAATACTGTGCCGTCAATTGTTGATACCTCGAGGGATAGTGGACATATATTATGCCATTCTTGAATTGTTATCGAATATATATCATCATCGAACAGTTTAACCCATCGGCTACATTGATATATTGGTGGACGTAACAGGTATCGTACTGTCAGCTAGAAATATCTCAAGCCATAGGCGTACAATGCATTGGTTACTCCAGAATTGCCTTGGAATTTATATCATCAGTGAACAATGTAGTCTAACGGCTACATTACACTGATGATGGCTGTACTCAGTACTGCGTTGTCAATTGGCAATACCTCGAATGCCAGCTGACCTTTATTTTGTCATTCTAGAATAGCTATGGTGTTTAAATCGTCATTGAACGGAATAATCAAACGGCCACTCTGCTGTATTGGTGAATGCAACTAGTACCGTATTGTCAATTGGAACTACCTCAAACCATAACCGTAATATACATTGATTATTTCATAATTACTTTGAAAATTACATCATCAATGGAAAGAGCAGTCTAACGGCTACATTCCAGTGATGATTATTGTACTCAGTGCTGCGTAGTCAATAGTTAATTTCTAGGAGATAATGAATCTTCATGTTTCATTCTACAAATTCCGTAGCGTATGCAACTTCAGTGAACTATTTAATCCAACTGCAGCAGTGATTTGTTTGTAGATGTACTGATTACCGTGCTGTGAGTTGTATACATCACTAGCCATAACCGTAGTATACGTAGGTTATTACAGACATACCTTGGAATATAGTTCATCAGTGAACTGAGTAATCCAACGTCTACATATATGTGCCGATGGCTCTACGCAGTACTGTGTTGTCAATTGTTAAGGTCGCTAGGGTTATTCGACCTGCCCTTTCCCATTCTGGATTTGTTACAGAACCTAAGTCATCATTGCACGGATTAATGGAACGGCAACAGTGCTCTAATGGCTGACGTGCGGAGTACCGTACTGTCAATTGCAAATATCTCCGGCCACAACCGTACAATATATTGATAACTCCAGAACTGCTTTGGAATTTACATCATCAGTGGAGATAGCTACTCAACTGCCACACCACTGTTATGACGGCTGTAATCAGTACTGTGTTGTCGATTGCTAATATCTCGTGGGATAATTGATCTGCAATTCTCTTTCTGGAATAGCTCTAGACCATGCATCGCCTGTGACCAACTTAATACGTGGGCGTAATTTATCTGTTGCTTGATGTAGCAATTATCGTACTTTGAATTGTAAATATCTCTAGCCATATTTGTAGTATGCATTGAATATTCTGTGATTGCTTTGGGACTGAAGCTATCTGTGAATGGGGTTATTTAACGGTTACAATAATGTGATGATGGCTGTACTCAGTAATTTGTCGTCAGTTGTTAATGTCGCGAGGGATAATGGTTCTGCATTCCTCGTTTTAGAATTGTTGTAGGATATACATCTTCAGTGACCAACTAAACCCAACGGAACAGTGCTCTGCTTGTATATGTACCAGTTACCGTACTGCGAATTGTAAGGGTCTCTGTCCTAAAACTTAGTACACATTGATCTTCCTTCAATTGCTTTGGAACTGACGTTAGCGGGGAACAAAGTTATACAGCCGATAAAATAACATAATGATGGCTGTGCTCAGTACCGTGTTGTCGCTCGATAATATCTTGAGTGATAATGGATCTGCATTTCTCGCTTTAGAAATGCTGTGTATTATACATCATCAGTGACAAACTTATCGCAACAGCAAAAGTGCTGAGCTGGTAGCTGCACGAGGTACCTTAATGTCAAATGTGAATGTCTCTAGCCATTGCCGTAATACATACTGATTATTCCAGAAATCCACTGGAACTGTCATCATCAGTGAACTAAATTATACAACCGTTACAATACTATGGTGATGGTTGTATTCAGCACGGATTTGTCAATGGTTATTATCACAAGGGATAATCGATCTGCATTTCTCTTCCTAGAAATGATGTGGAATATGCGCCGTCAGTGACCAGATTCAACAAACGGCAACCGACCTCTGTTGGAAGACGTGCTGGTTACCGCACTGCGATTTGTAAGCGTCACTAGCCACAAGAGTAGTATACAAATTTCATTCCAGAAATACTTAGGGATTTACATCACCAGCGAACGAAGTATACCGGTGTCTTCATTACTGTTATGATGGCAGTAATCATAAATGTGCTGTCAATAGTTATCATATCCAGGGATATTGGATTAATATTTAGCCATTCTAGAATCGCTGTGAAATCGAAATCAGCACTGAACAGATTATTACAGCGGCTGCAGAGCCCTAGTGGTGGATGTACAACGTACCGTACTGTCAATTGGAAATGTCTCATACCATATCCGTAATATACATTGATTATACCATAATATCGTTAGAACTTTCATCATCAGCGTACAAATCATTACAACTACTACATTACCTTGATGATGTTAGCAAATTTGTTCTATTTGTTGAAGCACGAAGTACCGGATTGTCAACTTTAAATATCTCTATCCATAGCCGCGGTATACATTGATTATCCTATGTTTGCTTCGGAACGGACATTATCAGTAAACGAAGTTATGCAACCGTTGCAATACTGTGATGATGGCTGTACTCACTACTGTGTTGTCAATTGTTAATATATCCACGGACATTTTACCTGTCTTCTGTCATTCGAGAAAAGTTATAAAATCTAAAGTGCAGTGCTCTGCTGGTGGTTGTTCTAAGTACCGTTGTGTAAACTGTAAATATCTCATGCCATAATTGTATTGTAAATTGACTATTCTAGAGTTGCTCTATAATTTACTCCATCAGTGAACAAATTAGTCTAATGGCTACAACATTGTGATGATGGCCGTACTCAATACTGTGTCGGCAATTGCCATTATCTCGAGGGACGGTCGGTCTGTGTTTGGTCATTCTAGAATAGATATATGGCTTAAATCATCATCCAACATATTCATCCAGCAGCTACATTGCTATACTGGTGGATGTTATAGTTACCGTACAGTCAAATTGAAACATCTCTAGTCATACTCTTAAAGTACATTGAATATTCCAGAATTGTTGTGGTATTTACATAATCAGTGAACATAGTAGTGCAACGGCTACAGTACTATGATGATGACTGTACTCAGTACGGTATTGTCAATTGTTTATATCGCGAGGGATAATGGATCTGTATTTTACCATTCTAGAAATGTTATGGAAACTAAGTCATCATTGAAGAAATTTATCCAACGGCGACGGTGCACTATTGGTAGATGTGCGGCGTAACGTACATATAGTAAGTACCTATAGATATAACCGTATTAGGCTTCGATTATTCAAGCGTTGCTTCGGAATATGCATCATCAGTGAACAAATGAGTCCAACGGCCACATTACTGTGATGATGAATACACTAGGTACAGTGTTGTCTATTGTTAATGTCGCACGAGATAATGAATGTGTATTTTGCCAAACTAGTGGTGTTATAGAATCTATATCATCATTGAACGTATTAATCCAATACTTAACTGTGCTCCACTGGCAGAAATAATATATGCGGCATATTAATCTGCAAGTATCACTTGCCATGACCGTACTATGCATAGGTTATCCTAGAATCACTTTCCAATTGACATCATCAGTGAACAAATTACCCCATCGGATACATTACTGCGATGGTGGCTGTACTCAGTACTGTGTTGACAATAGTTACTACCTCAAGGGACAGTGGATCTGTATTGCTTTATTGTAGAATTGATATTGAAATTAAATCGTCATTGAACAGTGTAATCCAATAGCAACTGTGCTATATTTGTGGCTCTTGTAAGTACCGTAATGTTAATTTTAATCATTTCATGCCAGACCGTTATATACATTGTTTATTCCGGAATTGATTTGGAATTTGCATCATCAGTGAACAAAGTAGACCAACGTCTATATTACTGTGATGACAGCTGTACTCAGTACTGAGTCGCCAATTGTTAATATCCTGAGGGATAAAGAATCTCTCTCTTTTCATTCTGGAAGCGCTTCAAGACACAGATCAAGATTGAAAAGGTTAACGTAGCGGCAGCAGTGCTCTGCTGGTAGATGAACGGCGTACCATACTGTCAATTGTAAATATAACTAGAATAAACCGTAGCATGCATTGATTACTCTAGAATTAACTTGTACCTAACATTATCAGGGAATAATTTTATTCAACCGATACAATGATGTGGTGACGGCTGTACATAGTACTGTATCGTCAAATGTTAATATCTCGAGGGACAGAGCGTCTGTGTTTTGTCATTCTAGAATTGTTATAGAATTAGTTGTTCATTGAACAGATTAATTCAACTCCTATGGAGCTATATTTGTGGACGTAATAAGTACCGTACACTCAATTTTAATTATCTATAGCCATAACCGTAATATACACTAATTATTTCAGAATTGCGTTGGAGTATACATTATCAGTGAACAAAGTAGACCAACGGATACGCTACTCTGACGATGGCTGTACTGAGTACTGTGATGTCGAACTTAAATGTCACGGTGGACAATAGATCTCCCTTTTGTCATTCTAGAATAGCTATGAAGTATATATCATCACTGAACCGACTTATACTGCGGCTGCTGTGCTCTTCTGTAGAATGTACTGCATACCGCACTGTCAATTGGAGATATCGCATGTCATAACCGTAACATAGCTTGAATATTCAGGAATCGACTTCGAATTTACATCGTCAGTGAACAAAGTAGTCCAACGCATACATTGCTGTGTAGATGGCAGTAATCAGTACTGTGTTGTCAATTGTTAGTATCTCGAGGGTCAGAATGTCAGTACTTTGTCGTTCTAGAATTGATACAGAATTTAATATATTATTGAACAGAGTAATCCAGCGGCTACAGTGCTATATTGGTTGATGTACTGGGTACCGTGATGTCAATTTTAAATATCTGAAGCCATAACCGTAATATACATTGATTATTCCATAATTGCCTTGCAATATACATCGTCAGTGAGCAAAGTAGTCCAACGGCTACTTTACCGTGGTTACGGCTGTACTTAGTACTGCGATGTGAATTGCAAATAACAAGGGGAGTAATAGATCTGTCTTATGTCATTCTAGAGAAGCTACAGAATCTAAATCACCACTGAGCGCATTAATATAGTTGCTGCAGAACTCTGATGGTGGACGTACTGTGTACCGTGCCGACAATAGCAAATACCTCATGCCCTAACAGTAGTATACATTGATTACTTTTCAATTGCTTCGGAACTGGCATAATAAGTGAAAGACGTTATTCAATCGTTAAAATACTGTGATGATGGCTCTACCCTCTACTATGCTGTCTAATGTTAATATCTCAAGGGATAATGGATCTGTCCTTTGCCAATCTAGAATAGCTATTAAATCTAAATCATCGTTGAACAGATCAACTCAGCGGCAAATGGTCTCTGTTGGTGAATGAAATAAGCACCGTACTGTCATATGTAGATATCCCTAGCCATAGCAGTACCATACACTGATCACAATCCATACTTCCTTTGATATTTACAGCATCACAGTCCTGTAGGCGTTGAGTCACTTCGTTCACTGATGATGCGAGTTCCAAAGCAATCATAAAATAATTAATGTACAGTATGGCTGCGCCTAGGGAAATTTATAGTTGGCAATACGTTTCCAACCACATCAACCTGCATGGCAGTGTATCCGTTGTATTCATCTGCTTAATGATGATTAATATACTGAGGCTACTCCAGAATGAAAAAAGACAGTTCGACAACCGACCGAAATATAAACAATTGGCAACACAGTACACAGTGCAACAATCATTACGGTAGTTTAGCCGTTGGATTAACTAGATCATTGACTATATACATCCAGCTGTCATCCTAGAGTAATGAATGCTCAGTTCAGCTACGGCTAGATATATTTACAATTGTGAGTACAGTACATGGCACATAAACCAGCAGAGAAGAGTTGCCTTTGGATCAAACTGTTCAATGTTGATTTAGACATTATAGCAACTATAGAATGACAAGGGGCAGTGCCGTCATCCCACGACATACTAACTATTGACAACGCAATACTGAATACAGCCATGATTGCAGTACTCTAGCCTTTGGTATAATCTATTCATTGGTGAATTAAATTCCCAAGAAATTTTGGAATAATCATCTTGTACTACGCTTATCTCTAGAGATAGTTACCACTGTCAATACTGTAATCAGTACATTAATTGAGAGCGCGCTATTACCATTGGATTAACCTGTTCACTGATGATATAAATTCTACAGCATTTCTAGAGTGAAAAAGGACGGATCCAATATTCCTCGAGACACCAACTATTGGCAACACTGTACTGAGTACAGCCATCATACCCGTATTGTCGCCGTTCCATTACATTCTCCACTGGTGATATGAAGCCCAAACCAATTCTAGGATAATCAATGTATACAACGACCATATCCAGTGATTTTTAAAATTGAGAGCACGATACGCGTTACGTCCACCAGGAGAGCACTGTAGCCGTTGGATGGACCTGTTCGATGATGAATTACATTCTATAGCAGCTCCATAATGACGAACGCATAGAACATAAATCGGTAATTATATAGACGTTTGGCAATAGAGTACAGAGTGTAGTCGTCTACATAATAACATAGCCCTTCCATTAATCTGTTCGCTAAACAACTAAGTTCACCAGCAATTGCAGAATGACAAATGAATAAAGCAAATTTCGCTGGAGGCATTTACATATGGCAAAACCGTAAGCACTATAGCAATAGAAGTGCTCCCTCGCCGTAGCATCAACCTGTATACAGGCTATTTATTTTCGACAGCAATCCTAGATTCAAATGAGATAGATCCATTATCGCGCGAGGTATTAACAATTGACAGAGCAGTACTGAGAACAGACATCATCATATAACCGTAGGCGTCGGATTAATTTGTTCACTGAAGATACAAATGAGAAACCGACTACAGAATAGTCAGTGTATGGTATAGTTATGGCTGCAGATATTTGCAAATGACAGTACGTTGTTTAGTACATCCGCCAACAGGGCACTCTGGCCGTTGGATTACTCTGTCCACTGGTGACATAAACTTCTTCCCAAATCTTGAATTATCAATTGAGGGAACACATATATCTAGTGATATGGTCAGTAGATGATACAGTACGGTGTATTGCTGTTACCAGTGCACTGTAGCCGTTTTATTATTCAGGTCACTGATGGCTTTTATTCTATGACATTTCGAGAATGATAAATGTATCGTCCACTATCGCTAGAGATTTTAACAGCAGGCACCACACTACTGAGTGCAGCCAACTTCACAGTTGTGTAGCCGTCGGACTAATTTGCTCACTGATCATTTAAATTCCACAGCAACTATATAATAATCAATATATAGACCCTTTATGTTAGAGATATATACAATCTGCAGTACAGTGGTTAATACATGCACAAAAAGTGCTTCTTAACCGTCGGTTTGGTCTGTTCACTAATGATTTAATCCCTATAGCAAATGTAGGATGATCAATGGATAGACCAAATATATGTACTGCTATTGGCAAGTGTCGATAGAGTACTGAGTACAGCGACATACACATCACTATGGCCCAACGGACTTATCTGTCCGCAGTTCATCTATGTTTTTTGGTATGTGTTGAATGATCAACGGATAGGGCCATTTACGCTGGAGACAATGACTTATGACAAGACAGTACTCAGTAGAGCCATCATCGCGGCTCTGCAGCCGTGGTGTTGTTTGTTCACTGGCGATATAAATTCCGCCGCAATTATTGAATAAGCAATGTATAGATCAGTTAAAGATACAGATACTTACAATTGTCAGTATCGTGCACAGCACATCCACCAACAGACCACTGCAGCCGTTGCAGTAATCCGTTCACGGAAGGTATAATTTCTATAGAAATTTTAAGAGGAAAGGGACAGATCCATTATCCCTCGAGACGTTAGCGATTGACAGCAGAGTACTGAGGACATCCATCATCACAGTAACGTATCCGTTGGATCTATGTGTGTGCTGATGATATATATTCCGCGGCAGTTCTGCTATAATCATTGTATAGTACGGTTACGGCTAGAGACATTTACAGGTGAATGAACGGTACTTCTTTCATCCACCAACAGAGCGCTGTAGCTGTTGTATTATTCTGTACACTGATGATTCAAAGGCTCGTAGAAATTCGAGATTGACCAGTGAGTAGAGCACATATCGGTGTATAGCAGTACTGTAATGATAGCAGCCATGCACACCCTGCTAAAGCCAATGGATTCGTCGTTACGCTGATAACCTAAGTCCTTCAGAATTTGTAGAATGGTCAATGGTTAGAGCAATTGAAGCCAGAGACGTTGACATTTGTCAATACAGGAACGGGTATAGCCATCAAGAGGGCAATGCAGCCATTGGATTAATTTGTTCACAGGTGATGTAAATTGCTCGGCAATTCTCGGATGTACAACATTGATTTCGGTTACGGATATAGATGTTTACAATTGACAATGCGGTACGTAGTAAATCCACCAACAGGGCACTGCAGTCGCTGAAGTACTCTGTTCACGGAAGATAAAATTTCTGTGGCGATTCTAAATTGACAAAGGACAGGACCATTGTCGCTCGAGTAATTAACATTTGACAGTGCATTTCAGAGTATAGCCAGCATCACACTGATGCAGCCACTGGACTAATTTGTTCAATGTTTATATAAATTCCTCAGATATTCTAGAGTAATCAACGTATAGATAAGTTGCGTCTGTAGATATTTACAATTGGCAGTTGACGGGGCCTAGTACAACGGCCAGCAGTGCATTATATCCTTTGGAACAATCTGGTCACTGATGATTTAAACTTCATAACAAGTCTAGATTGTTCAGCGTCTAGATAAAATATCGTTAGGGCTGTTGACAAATGACAACACAGTATTTAGCGTAGCCGTCTACACAATACAATAGCCATTGACGTAATCTGTTCGCTGATGATCCAAGTTCGTCAGCAGTTGTAGAGCGTTCAATCGATGGAGCAATAATCTCTGGAGGTATTCACATATGTCAAACGAGTTATTAGTTTCGCCATCAACAGCACACGGTAGCCATTGCTGTAACTTGATCCCAGAAGACTTATATACCACAGCAACTCTGGAATAACTAACGTTCAGGTAAGTTATGTCTAAGGATATCTTCAATCGTCAGTACACTCCTTAGTACATCCGCCAAGAGGTCGCTGTTGCCGTAGGAGCTTCCTGTTCTCTGAACATTTAAACTCTATTGCAATTCTAGGACTGTCAATGGATCGATCAAATGTCGGTTGAAATGTTCACATATATTTGTTCACCACTGAGTGTAGCCAACTACACTATACCAGAGCCACTGAACTAATTTGTTCGCTGGTCATATATGTCCTCCAGCAATTGTCGAAAAACCAATGATAGAATAATGGTCGCTGGAGACATTGACATACGTCAATACAGTACTGAGTATAGCCATCCACATACCTCTACATGCTGCGAACTTCAATGCAGTACCGCGATGAGCCACCTGCGGAGTTCTACAGCTGATGTATTAACCGACTCTTCGTTCATATGTGTTACATTGAAATACTAGACGGATCAATGGATTGATCAGTTATAGTTACATATATCTACAATTTTCAATGTAGTGCTGAGTACAGCCACCATCACAGTACTATAGCAATTGCAATAGTCTATACACTGATAAAGTAGTCTCCACAGCAGGTCGGAAATTATCCACTAAAAGATTAATTATCGCTGGAGTCATTTCGACTTGACACTACGGTGCACGGAACATTCGCCAACACATGGCTATATCCGTTGGAATAATCTATGCACCTAAGGTTTAAATTCTTCAGCTGTTCTAGAGTGATAAATGGATAGGTCAGTTCTCACTTCAGACATAGATAATTCGTAATGCATTACTCTGTGTGGCTATCTACACAGTGCTATTTCCATTGGACTACTTAATTCGCTGCTGTTCTGAGTCCTTTAGCAATTCGCGAGTGGTCACTGGATAAATCAATTAAAGCAAGGGATATTAAAAAGTGACGATACATGTCTGGTTACAACCATCAGCACGGTACTATTGTCATTGGATTAACCTATTCCCTGGTTATCAAATCTATACAGCAATTATAGAAGCATAAATGGACAGATCAATTACCGCTAGTGATACTGGCAAACGGAAATACACTACAAAGGAGAGCAATCTACACTGTACTACAGCAAATGAATTAATTAATTCCGCGATCTGATTAGTTGTCCACAAAAACTGGGATATCCAATGGATAGAGCAATTGATGCTAGGGACGTTGGCAAATGTCATTACACTACTGAGTATAGCCTCCTGCACAGAACTGTATGCGACAGATTGATCGATACAATGATGATTTAAATTCCAGAGATACTCTATAATAGTCAATGTATAGATCAATAGTGTCTAAAGTGCTTTACAGGTTACTATGCGGTACTAAGTACAGTCACCAATACAGGAGTATAGCCGTTGGAATAATTTACTCAATGACGACATTAATTCTCTAGCGATTCTAGAATGATCAAAAGATATATGAATTGTGGCTGGAGATTTAAACAATTGAGAATACGCTACGGATTATAGCTATAAACATAGTTATACAGACATTGTTTTAACTTATTCCCAGCTAATCTACGTTCTTCATCAATTCACGAGTGTATAACGTTATTCACAGAATAACACACAATTCATGCTTTTTCAGCGCAGTTTGGAAGGAGCATCAGCGGTTTCTCAGAAGACTGTGGATTTTTGTGCGATGTTGTCCTACTGCTGCTGCAGAAATACGCGAAAATGCACAGTATAACGCTATTCCATGAATAACACATATTTGATGCATTTTCAGAGCAGTTTGAATACAGTTTCAGTCAACCTTTACAATAATTGGTTATTTTGCAGTGAAGTCTTTTTACTGCAGCGGAGCTGACCTAGTAACACTATTCTAGTAATGTCGCACACTTCCAGCAATTGCAGTATTGTTTGATCGCGGTTTCACCGTATTTTTAAAAAATTTGCTATTTTCGGGAGAAGATTTACTACTGCCTTATAACTGCACGGAAAAAAGGTTCAGCGAATGTTACGACAATTTTCGATTTTTTGCTGGACAGCATTACTACTTCTTCAGATCTGCACCGGATAGTCTTATTTTAGTAACATCGGACACTTCGTGCAATTTAAGCGCAGTTTGATTTCATTTGTGCCGTCTGCCAATCCTTACTCACAGATGTAGTCTGCCACATCGACTGTATCAGACTCATTAAATAAACGAATCTATAAGGCAAGAGGGATCCAATAAAGGCCTTGTACCCCATAGAAATAAGAACCTAAGCAGAAGATATAATAAGCGAAGGGCATATCATAACTATATAATAACAAGGTCGCAAGACCTGTGCATCTGCCATTCAAGCGCCAAAGCTACTCGCAAAGGCCGACATGACGCGTCCTGTTTCTGAATGCACAGCTTCCGACTAGACCCAAGCGTGCGAGGGAGCCACAGTAGCGTGGGAAGGAGCTTGGTCTCGCTCACGCTACAATCTCACTCTTCTCATACCACGATCCTCGCTCTTCGCTCTCTAATGATGGTCCTCTCGGCACGCTGTTGCCTTGAGTGTCACGCTTATGTTTATTAACCGTTTGCGCTTCGAAAAATTCGCGCGATGTACACGCAACGATTCGAAACATTTTTTGTATGTACTTGTGGATTCCGCTTGTGGCCATTTATGGTGAAATAAGAATAGAAAATCAGAAGAACTTTGTTTCCATATTTCACGTCCAGTTACTTCTATTTCAGCTAGTACCATATAGATGTCACCTAAGCTAGAAAAGCATGTTAAAAGTGCGAGGAACATGAGATCACCTTTCTCGACTTTTGTGTGGAATATTCTTGGGCTTCAATCTGTGAACTTTACTCTTACGATTGACATTATTTTTGCATTATTATCCTGATACCGATATGTAAATTACTCGCTGATTTTACATCGCCCCAATTGTATCGTTTGCGACAGCAATTTATTGGATGATACGTTTTGCATACCAATATCCTTTACCGTTGCTAATGTTTCTATATTGCTTCGTCTGAGAATATCAATTACAAGTTCGGGTTCCATAATTCAAGCATAGCCCTCATCGTTTAAACCGTCTCTCAATTAACTGTACGTTTCTTCACATTGCTACACGTATTACGACTAGTTCTCGGAAATATTCCTAACTCCACCAAACTTGCACAAGTAAAAACAAGGCCATATATTTCCTCCCTGAACTGTATCTCGATGTATCTTTGAAGTACTTATACCAGCTTCAGAAGAAACATTCTTCACCTTCACTTATTGTTTTATTCATTACCTTCAAAAGTTTTAACGATTACTATTATTAGTGTCGCAGTAGTATTCGTTTAAACACAGTAATTAGTCTTCGCTTCAACTCCGTTCAATGACACTATTCACGCCGTGGGCCACAAATAATTTATTACAAAGCATTCCAATTAAAATTTCGGTTACAAGTCGTTTAAGTCGAAATCCTGCTGGGAAATACCCGACAATTTTTATGTGGATAATGCACGCAACTTCATTCAATTCGGACAACCTGCGCACACGTCATATATATCCAAGTGGGGGTAATGCATTTCGATACGCTCTTTTGTGAGTCGTTCGTATTTTCACCTTGAATTTCCTTGCCCTCATACATAAATGTTCAATAATTATAATAGGATTCCAGGAAATAAAATTCAATTATGGTAATTTGAAGCAGACCGAATAAACTCGAATTAACCACGATATGAATTAAACTGAACGAGGTATCTGCTGACAATCTCATATTACGTAATTGCCAACTCTCTGAAATTTGTATAGAGAATCGTGCTTTAAATTGGAAAACCCATTTTCGTTCATGTTAACCCTAGCGGAATGTAACTCATTGAGGAATAATTATAGGTTTGCTTATATACTGAGAGAAATAGATGAGCATTCATCATGAAATGGGTCAGAATTAAAATTTGAATCCTATGGACATCTTTGAAATCTACTTTTACCCAGTTTGCAAATATTTCTGTGTCTATGAACATCGTTTATGAATGACACGAACAGATATCAGTCGAGCTTAAACTCCATTATAGTGACATAATACGGATAGTTGCATTATAAAATTTATATATTGCAGAGAGATGTATATATAAGATAACGTTAGAGTGCTTTCAAATTCAAAGCTTGCTTTTGATAAAATATTTATCCTAACGTTTCCAATAGCTCCCTGGAAACTTATAGCCCCTTAAAATCTTTTAATCACTATGAAATCTCACCAAAAGTTGATAAACTTAGTTAATAACCTATAGTTCCCAAGGAAAGAATATTTATGTTCCAAATGATAGTATAACAGCGTTTGAAAGAATGAATGGTATACAACCAGAGTAGCTAATAACAAAGTATTGGATGAGAATACACCGGCCAATTCAATTTAATTAACAACATAAATCAAAGCAACGAATTTAACGGTATTCGGATCTATCTAGCGAAGCGTTCTAAGAATCTGGGTACCTCATTCTAAATTAGACCCGATCTCTTTAGTTACAGAACGTTAACTGTTGTTACGTTTAGCTTCACGACATGTTGGACAACCCAAGTTAGTTTCGTGCTGTACCTAAAAATTCATACCATCATCACGCATTTTAGTAAAGTTAGAAGGAACGAGGGAATTATCTGGCGTTCTTTTTGCCTGTAAAGTGATCAGTAGCCTTGTAAATAGCTCTGATATAATGGGAAAGTACTCAGTCAAAGTTCCAAATTTTTATTCAAGACTATACTGCTTTCATCATTTACAAAAGCATAAATTCGCTTTTGCAAACCACTCAGTTAACAATATAATCATTATTAGTGTTATCAATACCGATTCTACCTTATATCTATTCGCCCAATCCTTTAACACTATAGAACATCTGTTATATCGCACCTCTCTGTAGAAAGTTACTCTCTTCTTATACCTGCACACACTTTGTCCCTTTGCATATTTGTATATCCTTATTTTTATCTTTATTTCCTTGCATCACACTTATTTTTCTTCGTTGCAATTAGCTTTGTGCCTTACTGCAACAGTTTTCTGGTACATCTTCATATCGAATATTCCCGTATAGATAAAGCAAAAAATAAATATACCAGACATTAGCAAACGCTACGACATTGAGCAACAACTCATGCCACCCAAACCATATTAAATAGTCTAGTTAAGCAATGTCCAAAGTTATCTGCAGCGAATAACTGAAATACTGTGAAATATCAGCTTAAACAGCAAATTCAGTCCACCAGCCAATACTAATTATAATATCGAAATACATAACGCTCTAACGCATACAACAGAATTACCGAGAACCACGAATCCAGTAATGAATCCATACCATGTGTATGAACATACCTTCCCATATCAAATAATCCTGTAGGATAGGACGGAAATGAATCCAAGAAATTTCCAAGTATATCAAGCGAGTGATCTCTGGTGGAATATTTAACGCAAGGAAGATCATACCGATGGCTCCCCGATATCGAACATGTAGCCAGTTCTGGTATCTCCGCCCGTTGAATTATCATTTCGGTTTCTTGTCTTTCCGTCTGGACCGAGAACAAAATGCATTCGAATCAAATCCGCTAAGCCGTGTATCTCCGTTCGCGCGCACGTTTACCAGCAGTATGATGAAATGATGTCAGCATGACGCCGCTGACACTATATATTGTCGTAAGGGCAGAAACGCGCGTCACTCACGTTTATTTGGCGCCAGTTAGCATTCATCCTAGCAAGGAGGCGCGGAGGTGTTGGAATTAGATCGTAGAAAGAGTTTCATCGACCGAGTGCATATTGAGCAATATGCCCTCGGAGATGCGATCGTTGCGGCAAAGTAGCGGTTCCGATACATCCCGCTGAAGATTCGACAAGGCATTCGTACGGTGTACGAGGTTTCTGGTACTAGTTAATTCGTGGAATTATTTCTTTCCGACATACCACGCATCGTCATCTGATACTTAACGCTAAACCTAGCACAGGTTAATTGACACACTAATTGGAAATGGAAAGAAGAATATGAAAAAATATAGAAAAATTAATTTAACATATATTGGACGCAATAACACGCAATCATGTGACCATAGCTGTGACCGATTGAATGGGGAAATACAAGTGAAAGGTTTGGAAACGTTCTTGGATTCGAAGTTTGGCAGGTTTAACTTGCGAATTAATAATAATTTTCTACTAGTACTCTATTAAGGCCTTATATCCTGATGTACTTACGAGGAACTGAGCATAATGGTGTTACTAAATCTTAATCGGTACCATACATACCCGTTTTATTCTAAATAAAACCTTGTCAATTTGTGGATTCATGCTAATTTCGCGCGCGTTAATATACGCTACATGTAATTTCAGCCTAATGCGAATTCAATAGATATTTATGAGAGTTAGCATGTGAAACTCATGCAGACTCGTTGTCGCAGTGCATGCGGTTAGCGCCATACGCTACTATGTATATCGTTTGCATACCATCATGAGTCTTACTTTCGCGTACCGGGATTGAATTTATATTGACACTGTTTTACTGTAGAAGGCAGGGGCAATTCCTTGCTGAAAATTTGTAAAAATTGGAAGACTGGTCGTTTCAATAATGAAAAATCTTTTTTTGCATTAAGTTCAATTTCGGATTATGAAGCCACTGAAGTAACACCATGAAAGTTAATGCGCCATTCTTCGTTTCCATGTATTTCAGACGCAATGAGGGTTATATCATCGACATGTTACTAATTAAAAGGTTCGTATGGCAGAGTATACACAGGTTGCAGTTCAATTAACGCGCACCAGTCATACTGAACAAGAACAAGCAAAATTCTGTCAGGTCTTTAAAGCAATCGTGAACAGGTTCGGAGTTTAATGGAACAAGTTATTCGGAAAGTAGTCAGCTAGCAGTCAAAAGTCGCAAACTAATTAGCTTGGGGTCTCTACAGAGGTCTTATTTTCCCCAATTTGTAGCCCAGGAATAAATTTCTGGAAGAAACTGCTTTCTTAAGACTTCCCCAATAATTTAACTGAAGACCCGTCTCCACAGCCTATCACATGTGTGTCCAAGAGAAGATTAGTACGAAGGACGTAAATGTACGGCTTTACCATTCATATAGAGCCCGCAAGTGATATCCTCGTACCCCTCCTCGCAAAGTCATAACTGCTGAAAGGCTAATGTAGCGTAGGTCCGCGTTTGCACTTGGTTGCATGCAATTGAAGGTCATTGAATATAGAAACATGGTGCTAGACATTCAGTTATATCTATGAAAATGCATTAGTTGCAAATACCATGTTTACGTCTCCGGAATATGATAATGACGAACGCATTGCGAAAGCTAACGACCTGGCATTTTCCGATTGCAGAGGGAGGGCCTAATATGTACGCCGCGACCCGACGGCTAGCAATAGGATGCGGTGCTCCATAATGGCGTTGCTCTAATTATTTGTCCCAACTTCTTTTTGCGTTGATGTGAGCAGCGTGGTTTCCTGCGAGCGTGTTCCACTCTTCGACCAAGCGGCGTTTGTCTTTAAACAAAGCACAATCAGACGCCTCGTTCCAGAAATTTTCAAACGAAACGTCGTGTCTATTATTTATTCCTCTCATCGTGCGAAGAACGCGCGAATTGACACGTGATTTAAAGATGTATGAGTGACTGGAGTACGTTCGTCTGCCGCAAATGAATACGTTCGATCCAGGTTTGACGGAACCAATAAGTACAGCATTCTGCTGCAGCGCTTATTCCCTAGGGTTTACATGGCCATTTCGTTTCGTGTATTTTGAAAATCTGTCGTCTCAATTATTATGAGTTGAAAGGCAGTTTCTCGGAAAATATTATTAATACAATTTTTATTATCTACTGTATCTTGTGCAGCATGATTTTATCGTGTATACAAATAACAGTAACGACTAGTCCCAGTAATTGCTACTGGAATTGCTAATTTTGAGTTTTGTTCAGGCAAAACGATATATTAATATTAATCATGTATACCGAGTTTGGGTGCAGCTCTACGTTGAATTACGATAAAATACTGCAGACAAGCATTTCTATCCTCTAAATTTCATTTACTGGCTTCTAAATGTGATATTTGCATCAAAGCGTGAAAAATTACGCTGTTTTATAAGAAAATTAGAATGAAAATTGGGAGGATACGAAATATTCATAATGATATTGCAATAATTACACAACGAATATCAAAAGGAAGCAATTTCCTGATAAAAGTTCTTTAATTGAACCCAAATGACAAAAGAAGTTATAGCAAAAAGTGGGAAGATATAGTTAAAAAGTGAATTACTTATAACCTACCATACATATTCCAAATGTTATCGATACCTATAAGAATAAAGATTCAGTGATTCTACTATGTCAAATTTAACATTTCCATATCCCTTTTTATCGTCCACGATATATTACTTTCAAACGTACTTATACCTAGTCATAAATAAAAGAAAAATGTACTTCCTTCCTTTCCTTATATCTACACGAACGAAATATATTTCCATTTAATGCTAAACCCACAGTGGAATAAGTGCCTATTCACAAACCTTTAATCAAAAATTTCTATTATTATATTACTTAATATCCCGATTTCACATCCAATACGGTAATATGATCAGTCTTCCCGTATTTTCATGCAGTACATATTTCCATCATTCGGAATTAGTATCCTTAGTGTTGAAATTACTTAACTTCTAAACTACTAAATTACTATATTGTAGGATGGCGGAAGCTAGCGCTGCGCCACCAAAGATTGACAAAGCAACAATCACGAAATGACACCATCTAAAAACTTATAGAATATATAGAATCATTTTAAAAACGGAAAGAACGCCAAGTATCGGAAGGAAAGCAGACAAAGACTCACTCTAATTTATCTCTCTTTCAAACACCAAGCGTCTCGCGCTCGTGCCGGTTGCAATTGGTTTCTAATGACGCTGTTTTTGTCGCCGTGGACCATGCCCTTATACTTTTCCTAACGAACGTTTCACATTCCCATACGAAGTAGGGAACATAATTTTGTTGCCCAAAATAACTTTTCCATTTGTTTCTAGAAACTATTGATCGGTTCATAAGTTTTCTATGTTGGCAGTCGCCGATTCGTCGTTCCTTTCTGAAATTGTACACTACAATATCATAGATATGAAAGATCCATAATTCGTCATTATTGAACATAAAGGTTAAGGAATACAGTCCTTTTATGGGGAAAAAATTGAGAGACTAAGATAATCGATGAATTTATGGTTGAGAAATGGATATAGATTGTCAGTTGCCGAAAAGGAACGCATTTCTTCCTGGAGAAGCTTTGGATTAGTCTCTTTAATGTCGAAAGTACCATGCTAGATGTGACTAATTTAAAATACGTCGTTATACGAAATATATGATGAGGAATATTGGAACGAATAGGAAAAACGATCGTCCTTCTATAGGGAGAAATTGAGAATCGAGGACAGTCAACGACTTTAGAACTGTTTTGTGAAAATGGAGTACTGACTGGAGGAGAAGAAGTTTTGAAGTAATCTTCTTAATATCGAATTTACTGTTCTAAACGACTGATTCACAATTCGTTATTTTCCAGCATTACGGATAAAGAACGGTGCGACGAATGATATCCATCGATACCTAACGAAGAAAATTCCTTTACGGGAAGAGATTGAAGGTATTATTTCACCTGTACTTCAATTTTTTATCAATTTCGCCATCAATTAATACTCTTGGTTATTTCAGACCTTTATTTTGGAGATACCTTTCTAGTTTGTAATTCAGTTCCGTAACGGACAAAGACTATTGAACATAATTGCAAAATATTTGACTATTTCTTCCTTACAGAATATGAGTGATGTGTGTGTTTTCCATGTCAAATTTTTCAAAGCATCTACTTCTGTTCTACACAGTAATATGCTACTCTTCCTTTCCCAAACGTTTCCAAGAGCTAATTATAAGGTATTCTGAAGTTTCCATTTTTGCCTTGCGATAAGGAAGTCCAATTTTTGTGGATTGAGGTTGGAACTTCTTGACGTCACAAAAGATACAGCAATTGCAGTATCGATGCATTAATACATGATAGCATTCCTTAATCGATGCACCTTTTAACAGCAAATTCTTAAAATAGAAGTAATGACACTAATTTAAATTATGAAATTCTTTTAGGTTCGTTCAGAAGGATTCCTCGCCTTAATATTGCGCAAGGAGTTGGCGAAAAGGAAATAGAATCGCGTGAGGGGATGGAGCTAGGGAATTGCTGGAAGTCAGTGCATGTTCACTTTAAGTGGTGTGTCTTCTATGTCATATTACAGTGACGGGTTTCGGGACTCCTAACAGGACACCACACGCCGAAGGACCTGATGCAAAACGTCGGCGTGTGTCTTGCACTATGAATTACACGCCGAAGATACGCTTGCTTATACTTTTTTATCCATTTGGTTTCCTATGCATGGCAAACAAAGTGCACTAATAACACCCAAACTCCTATCGATTTATTTCCCTTTATTTATGTCGTAAATTTCCCCTCTTGGTTTCACGATTTATACCCTTAAATAACCTATTCATTTAAGTTTCACTTAGTTGTTTATATACTATTAAAATTTATTCTCTTAACTTACTTATCATTTGAGACACTGCCATCAGTTCTAGCAAAACTAAGCTATTTGTAATTGATAATCATTAGCATCCATGTTTTGTATCATTTACAATTTAAACTCGTATCAGAATTCTATTCGAAGAGAATAAACACAAAATTTTGAAACGTGCATTGTTCTAATGTGGAAGAATTGAAACAAAAGCGTGAGCATTAAAATACAATTTAAAGGCCAAACTTTAACAACGTTTTTTTACCAGAACACGAGTTACAGGTGTTTCAATTGTTATCATATTCGTCTGTTTGTAAAGTGAGCTAGAATAATCTGGATATCAAGAGTTGCACGCGAAGCGAGGGAGAAGTGGATCCGTGTAATGTGTAAAATATTAACCAAGGGGAATGAAATGACGATAAGGAATAGTGTACACTAAAGGTATATATTCCGTAATTCTTTGTAACGAAACAGATGAAGAATAGCAACTCATATTCTACTCCGGCGGAAAGTACTACGTACCTTTTCTACCACACAGTGCGTAACTGTGGAAATACAGTGACCACTATGGAGGACCTCTGCTATGATCATTGTAAGTTAAATTTATAGGGGGTAATTAATCTTTGACAAATACGATATGGAGATATTTATTTGGAAAATTAAATTTGGAAATCTGGCATTTGGAGACCTTGTAATAAGAAGTAGCAATTAGTATCTAAGAAGTAAGAAAGAGAAAATGTATAATCAGAATAAATAAATATTGACGAATACGCCAAGATTACTGCGTATATTATTAGTAATATTAGTATGCACGTTATTTCCAAGTCATAACCTATTTTATATCTTATTTCAATTTTACATATGAAACGATCAAGTTTAGAAAGGTGGTGGAAAGGAAGACTGAATTACTTTAGTACATGATGTATGCGTGTCCCCCGATTTAATTATGCCATCGAGAATTCAATTACCTATTCTTCCGATTAATAGCATTCTGACACAAAATGCATGTAATTAATGAAAGGTTCGGGAGGAGTGTATTTTAAATAATATGATATAGAACGCAAGCTTGAAGTTTATATTTGAATGTTAAAAGTGGGGGCAATTTCTCCATATAAATCATGGGTTTAACCTAATGGCTCTTAATAACCACGCCAGGAAGTACCAGTGTCAAGATTCACTAACAGAATAATAAATTAGGCTATATTGAAACAAAGATTTCGAAACAAAATATTATTAACCGGGTGGCAGGGAAGTAAATACTCACGTGATCATTTTGCTGACGGTTTCATTCTTAACTAACGTCAGAATCCCTTCAATATAAACACAATGATTTATATCAAGTCATATTACGTTAGACATATTTGACACTGCAGGAAATATGTCAGAATCTCACTTTGAAGTTTAATATTTTATTCTGTTCTTCATTATTCCCATTTCTCCAGATTCGTGCTTGACAAGGAATTTTTAGTGGAACTGCTTGCTAATTAAAATTGGGAAATTCACATCCTTTCGAGAGAAATTTTATAACTATCGACTGATGCTATTAAATGTATTACCAATTAATAGAATGAAAACGAATTCCATTTAGAAAATCTCGTTCCACACTATCTACACCAGGGGAACAAAGATCCAGGTACTTATATTATTCAGCATATTTATTACCTTCAATATTGGTTACTTTTGCCATTACCATAACTGCAGTCCCTGCTTCACATCTTTACCAATACTTATCAGTAACTCCAAGAATTACATTTAATCGACTGCCAATAATGTACTTACGTACTGATTTATATATTAAGGACTCAAAAACGAAAATTGACTATAAAGAACTACAATAATCAGGGAATCAAAATATTGGAGATAAGCATATTGTAATGATGACTGTGATGCATTTCTATCGAACATAACGTGCTGTGAAATGGTTAGATTCCAAATCTGATGAAAGTATTCCTTTCTGGATACTGTTCACGATAAGACGTGCTATTTTCTTTATAAATAGAGGGAGGAGGAGAATACTGTGAGCCATTTTTCGCAGGAAAACAGATTTAAAATTTAATATACTGCGTACTAATAGTACGCCTTTATATTTAATTTAGAAATTCGATATGCGTTTTTGCCTAATTAATTACGTGGGGAACAACAAATTAAGAGCAGCTTCATTAAATCGGGTTAACAATTCTATTCCTTGCAAACTGATATTTTTGAGCCTAATAAGTCAATTCTAGTTTTATTTATTTTTATTATTACCCCTAACATCATATGACTGTAATGAATTATTAGAATATTAGAATACTAATTGTATTACGTTAAGATATCAGAATATTCCCTTTTAACAAGTAGGATTTATTAAATTCAGGAGTTACAGGAGAGTGCATTTCCTTTCTCGTGATACCTTCATATCTATTGAATCACAAAAAGTGTTTGGCATAACAGGATGCTCCTGACAGAAAGAATTAAATGTATGAAACAGAGATACCGAACAGTGGGTACCTACATTGATGTGCTAACATAAATGGTTTCTATATATACATGTGACAGATATGTTAGATGTTCTTAAGGGCCTGATACTTTTGAACATAATATATCACTAAGAATGAATCACGTTACCAAGTAATGTCAGAATTAAAAACAATCGATATACGAAATCATCAATACCTGAATACAAAGCTTAGCATACATCCATATAAACTTCTTATATCAATTTTATATCCTAAATTCGTATTATCTAATATGAAACTTAACGTCTGTGCTACCAAACCAGTTGATGTAACGAATTTCTGGTTTCCTGTTCCTACAATTAGTTAAAAAATACACCTTTTACATAAAAATTTTCTTTAATGTTTATCATTAATGTAAGAGAAGGATTATCTGCGCTCTGTTATCTTTATTAAAATGCTTCATACAATACGTATACTTTATTCAGACATACGTTGCATTCCGGAAGCACCAATATTGAACAAGAGACACTCGCACTAATTTCTGCATATCAATTTCGCGTCTCGAGTCCACTGCTGAAGGACACTAAGCCGAGAGTATCTAACAAAGATGAAAGAACGCGTGGGACAGTTACATCCATACAAAAGTTCCAACCATTTCCATCAAGATATTAGTGAGACAAACAGTTTCTAAATACAAAGCACTAATACTCAATGGTTAACTGCCAAATAACTGAAAACCGAGGCACAGTCGAGATTTAACGGCGCGCATAAATACTGGCCTTCTAATCCACGACCTTCTAAATATCCGGCATGGGAAGACAAAAAAGGTTATAAAAAGCACATTCTATTAAACATACTATCCCACATTCTCGTTTTATCTGTCCAAGATGCAACGACCACTGTGATTAGATATTCGTTTACCATCCTTCGATCGACTGTGAATATGTTAGATATGTACCGTCTCCTCGGTAGAGAGTGTCTGTAGAAGGAAGACATCTCGATATACCTTATTGCCTCTCATGTACTATAACCGAATCACACACCTGCGTAGAGGAATCTCTCGGCGAATCGGTTAAATCAAATTCATTTTGTGACGATACTTGGACAGATACGTAGTGAGTACATAATTAGGCTCAGAAAATTACAGCCAAAGAATTTTATGTAATACCGGCAATACGACATAGATGAACCTTGTCAGTTACAATAACAGCAAAAACTACTATTCCTCTGACGCTTAAAAACATTTTCAATTATTCCATCTACACTGAATCCAGTCACATGTCTGCACTGCAAGATGTAATGGGAACAAATTTTTTTGGCAAAAAAATTAAAGATGCTTGCGAGTTTCCTTAAAGTGCTTTCTTATTCAGTGTTATCATTTAACAGGTTACTGAAGACAAAGGCAAGTAACAAATTGCTGATCAGTGAAGTTGTTGTTGTGGTACAGGCGGTGTGCAAATGGTTGAGGTATTGTTCGTGAGAGTAAGTCGTAACGAGAAATTTCAAACAATACCGTAGCATTATAAATACTTATAGTATTATATAGATATTATATTAGGAAGGGAATATAATAGGAAAAGCGTAGAAAGTGAGCAAATATCTCATTTCAAAGATATGGGTAATATTTTTATGAGAGACGGATCTATGATGGATCTAACAGGAACTATGTGAACAAATATAAAATATACAGATTAAGAGTACTAACATTTTCAAGCATACATTCGAAACGATATATTTCCGACATATGAATATTTACAGTGATATACTGTTTCTGTAACCAACATTAATATTATAGGGCGTTATGTGCATTTTCAAATTAAATTTTAGCTAACTCGAAGATTCGTTTTATTAGATACTACCGTATATAAGCTTTTTATTTATCGAAAGCACTTCACTTTCCTTCGCATGTCCCTGCATCCCATACTACCGCATACCATAATTTCTCGTGAATGCTTACAATAGCTTCTGTTTCGCAGAGTCTACGACTTCTCGTTCGCATATTTTCCAAAAGTGTGCCAACTGCTTCATTAATACCATAGACAAATCCAATTTTATGAATACCTTGCGCCACGAATATTCTCACATATTTCACCGTATTGTGCTGATATCATAGTGAAACGCTGTTCGGGGCAGGAAATTATGTTTCAGGAAGGAAAGCAAATTATCGATTGACGCTCTCTCGTCCTATACCTTCTCAAGGAAGAAAACAAGGTAATGAACTACAAATTATTTAACCATCTATAGTGACGCCAGTAGAGTTCAGAGATGTCTAGCCTCACTTGACTCGTATTGGATTTATCATAGTCGAATGTAAGTTCCACGTACGAGGCTCGACGTACAGGTTCGAATCCAGGCTTGAGGCCAGGACCACAGCGTGCGTGTTTCTGGCAAGCACGTGAAAGCGTACGAGTAACTTCGTCCGAATGCGTTGTAGTCCCACTGAGTTAATATAAAGCTTAACAGACTCGCTCGCTTGGCCACCAACGATAAGTTCCTGCTTAGCGTTTCCTGATCTCGTAGCGTCAAGGGCGTACCGCCATACGGCCTCATTTATGCCTGTGTAAGTAGAATCGATCCCCTTTCTCGTGCATTATTTCGTCGTCATTGGCTAAGTAGATGGCAGAGGGATTAAATTCCGATGATAAATTACGAAGTAAGAACTGGTTAGACGATGGAGCATCATGTGAGTGTGTATATGACAATGTATATTGGAAGAGCATATCTGAGAGAAATAGATGAGAAATTTTTCGAAAAAATTTTTAGGAAAACGAGGAGAGACAAGATTTCATAGAGGAGAACACCGACGGATGATTATTGTCTGGTTTTATTGGTGTCTACTGCGAGAGGCTTTGATAAATTGGAAATCTTCGCGGTGTAAGATTGAAGCGAAACTGGAAATTCGCTCTTTTCTGCACTATTTTTATTTCGATTATCAGGTATGAGAAGTACGGAATCTTTTTCTACAGAATCGAGTGCAAGGATAAAAGGTGCACTTCCTAAGCAGTTATTGATAGGGAAGGGTTGAGCTTGAATGGAGGGATGATGTTAGCGATTAGTTTGAGGGCTTGTGGCGCTTTGGCTATTACGGACGTATTATATATGCATTACGCAATAATACAATGTGTATTGTATTAATTAATGAGGTCACCTATTTCAGCAAACTAACCTCGTCATGATTGCTAGCCACGGGAATATAAAAGATATATGACTTAGCTTGAAATGCTCTACGCATGTGCTACTTGAAAAATACGAGCACATTTCTTATATCAGACGAAGTATATACTGCCGAATTTTGGAAAGAATTTAATAAATTAATATTTTAATTTTATTACAAAGATTATTAAGGTCTGCCAATTGGTTAACGCTATGTGTATGATAAATTATCATATTAAACACTATTATCATTGGCAATGTACTTGACTAATGACGATTAGAATGGCTAGTGGCATCCTGATCGTGGTATTGTGCTCCTTTTGTAAACTGCATGCCCACATTTTCTTTATACAATTGCCATCGCTTCTCTACGTACGTCTAAGGAAATAATTGTCATGCAATCTCCCTTGACCTGCGCATTAAACGAATAGCCATTAGCAGTTTGAAGGAACTTTGGATCAAGTATCACCCGTTCCTGTCTCAATTTAAACAAAAGATTTTACCCTCCCTATTTCCATTCTTCACATCATATTGCGCGTAGTATCATAAGCACGAAGCTCACCCGAAAGCGATATTTGCAGTGCAAAAGCTGGAATATCAAGCTAAAAGGCGCATTAACATTCAAGAAAAGGAAAGGGAAGTGTATTGTGGAGGGTTTTTTACTTCTTCGGAATGAGACGTTGAATTTTTGACCAATGTCACTGTTTTCGCCGTTCACAAGCATTATCTGAACCGGGTGGCGCATCGGCATGGAAATAGATACCATCGATTAATTATGCCTAAAATTTTTAAGTTGTACCACCTCTGCAGCGCGCTGCAGAACATAGCACAGCAATGCAGAGCAATAGGCAGTACCGAATATCAGCACATAGCACAAAACAGCACAGTACTGCACAGGATGGCACAACTCCGAGCAGCAAGGTCACCACAGCGCAGCACATTAGTGCCCGGAAGCGTGTTGGATAAAACTTCACACAGAACCGAGCAAAGCAGCGTGCGGCTGAATGCAGGAGGGCGTACCATGGCGCAGGAGAGCGCAACGGAGCCTAGTGATGCTCCGAAAACCATAGAACAGCTGCAAATAGCACAGATTGCTTAATTAACATGAGCGATGCTAAACACAGCAGGGCACAGCAGGGCGCAAGGAAGCGCATTAGAGGGCAGCAGAACACAATGAAGCGCCGTACACCCCCGATTAGCAGCCAATAGCATATGTTTCTAACCAAAGCCAAAATAACCAATCAAAACGGATCCTACCCTGACGCAATAAAGCCTAACGGCAGCAGTGCAAGGCAGAGGGTTGGAAAGCGCAACGGGCCTCATTGAAGCGCAGAATCCATCAAGTATCATTGAAAAATATAGATTCCGAACCTATCCTAGCTTAACCAATCCAAGCCTGTCATACTCCAATCCCACGTACGCTGCTTTCCGTAACCTAACTTCAGCTGGTAACAGCAGAACGCAGGAAAACGACGCAGATAGCAGGAGAGCATTGTTAAGCGTCGAATACCATAGAATACTAGCGCAAAGCGCAGATTCCAGACTTGAGTAGGGCAGTTGAGGACATCAGAACGTATCACAGCAGTTTAAAGAGCCGAATGCAGCTGGTGGCAGCGCATAGCGCCGATTCATATCCTAAAAATATCCATCGCTGCACGTCCAAACCTTACCACAGTAGAGCATATCCGTGCGAATCGTAGCGCAGCAGAAGAGAGCAGTGCATAGCAAGGCAATGAAGACCACCGTATCGCAGAGAATAAAACAGACTCATGTATTATCCTAATCTGAACCTAACAATATAAACGCCACCTTCCCAAACCGACCCAGCGCGGGGTATTGCAATGCGCACCGAAGTGCAGCAGAGCTTAGCAGAGTATACATAGGCGCTAGACATAAATGAACAGCATCGTTGCCATTGGATTAACCTGAACACTGTTAATTAAATGCTCTAGCAATTCCAGAATAACCAAAGGAATGATAAATTGTGGCTGGATATGAAGCAATTGAATATACATTATTGACTGTAGCCGTCTATGCAGTATTATTTCCATTGGTATAACCTATCTACTGGTCATCCATATTCTACGACGACGATAGAATGACGAATATGTAAATCAGCTATCGCCAGATATATGAACAATTGGCGATACAGAAGTGGGTATATCTGCCTGCAAAGTTATATATCCGTTTTACTAGCCAACACACTGACCTCCTAAATTCCATAGCAAACCAGAAGTTGTCAAAGGGTGGATCAATTATCGCCTGAGATATTAGCAGTTGAAGATAGTTATGCTAAGCGTAGCCATCAATACTGTACTATTGCCATTTGAGTAACCTATTCAATGAGCATCTAAATTCTGCAATAAATTGTTGGACGTTCAATGACTACTTAAACCATCGCTATAGAAGTTAACAATTAACAATACGTTACTCAGTATAGCCATCTACACGTCCCTGTAGCCATCTTATATACCTGTTCAAACGTCATACAATTTCCGCAGCTATTTTAGAATGACCAGTGAATATTTCAAACATTGCTAGAGATATTGTCAATTGACAATACGGTACTGAGTATAGGAATCTTTCCAGTGCATAGCATTTGCGTTAAGCTATTCGCAGATAATCTCAGTTCTATCGATATTCTAGAATGGCCAATGATTAGATCTATTACATATAGAGCAATTGACAGTCTACAATACCGTACCGGTTTAGCTGTATACGCACTGTAAGTGTCATCCCATTAATCTGTTTACGGACCACATGAATTTGATAGAAATTTTAGAATGATAAATCGCTGGACCAATTATCGCATGAGACTTTGTCATCTGATGATACAGTCCTGGGTCTTGCATCTTCAGGGAATTATAGACATCCGCGCAGTACTAACGCCAATGCATTGTTGTACCGAGTGATCACGTTAATTCGGTAGGAATTCCACATTGGTCTATTGATATATGTATTTGCCTGTGAAATATTAACAACCGATAATACGGCACCTAGTATAGCTATCTACGCATGACTATAGCCACTGTACTAATCTATTGACTGCTCATATAAATTACAAAGCAATCCTTGAATGATCTTTGGATTTGCAATTTATCTCTGGGGACATAGTCAATTTACAATGCAGTATATGGTAAAGCCACCGACAGTGAACAGTAGCCACTAAATTAATAGATTCTCTGATAATTTAATTCCACTGCAAGTCAAGAATTATAAATGTATGGGACAACTACCGCTTGGCCGAGTGACAAATAATAATACCGGAATTAGTATAGCCTTCCACGCAGAACTATGGCCATTATCATTTATGAATTCGTTGATCACAAGTATTCCATAGCAATTCCAGCATTTTCAATAGAGAGATCAATTCCAGTTAGTGATGCTAGTATTAACAATTAAGCGCAGAGCAATGCCATCAGCGCTGTACCGTAGACATTGTATTAATCAATTCAGTTATCATTTAAATCCCAAGGTATTTCAAGAATTATCAATGTATGGATCAATCATCTCTACAGATATAGGCAATTAACAATACAGATAATAGCCGCCTCCACAGTTTCATATCCATTGCATTTATCCACTCACTGACACTGTCAGTTTTAAAGCAATTCTTCTCTGACCAATGGATATATCAATTTTCGCTTCAAGCATAAGAAATAGGCAATGCAGTACTTAGTGTAGCCATGTACGCAGTATTATTGACATTCGACAAATTTTTTTAGGTATCGTGTAAATTAAACTGCAATTCAACAATTATCGATGTATAGATAAGTTATCTCTATAGGCATTAACAGTGAACAGTACACTACAGGCTACAGCCATCTACATTGTACCATATCAATTTGACTAACAAATTCACTGATCATGTATGTTCTATGGGAAACCTAGCTTCGGCAACGGGTATGTCAACTATCTCTGGAGATATTAGCGATTAACAATAGAGTACTGGGTACAACAATCGGCGTTGCACGGTAGCAAAATGTTTGATCCATTCATAGATCTTTAAATTCTATGGCAGTTCTAGGATGACCGACAGATTGGTCAATTACCGCTGGAGATATAGGCAACTAACGAAGCAGTACTGAATATATGCACCAAGGCAGTACTATAACAATTGCATTAATCTATTCACTCTTCATGTAAGTTCCGTAGGTGTCATAGGTTGACTAATTTGTGGTTCATTCGTTTCTATGGAAAATGACAGTCAACAATACGGTACTAAGTATAGCACTCCAGTGAAAACTATAGCCACTGCATGAATCTGTTCATAGATTAGTTTAATGCCATAGCAATCCTATGATGATAAATGTGTGGAGCAATTATATCTAGAGAAGGTAACAGTCAACAATACACTACACATTGCATTAATCCATGCACTGATCATGTAATTTCTATAAGAACCCTAGATAGAACAAAGGAGAGATGATTTGTCGCTTGGAATATTAACAATTAGCTGCAAAGTACTGAGTACAGCCATCAACACATTAGAATAACCGTTGGGTCAACCCATTCAGTGACCATCCTACATATATATAGCAATTTTAGTATGATCAATGCATACATACATTATCGCCTGCGGTGCTAACAGTTGAAAATATACTAATCAGTATAGCCAACAGCATATTCCTGCAGCCAGTGGCATAAAACGGCGTGAAGCATTAGCTGATAACGCAAATTGCGTAGCATTTAAAGAATTATCTATAGATAGATCAATTATCGCTTGGGATACTAACGGTTGACCGTATATTGCTGATTATAGTCACAATTACAGTATCGTAACCATTGAATTAGGCCCTTCGATGATCATACAAATTCCAGGGCGATTCTATAGTGATGTACGGACAGATTTATTATTGCTAGCGGTTTTACCAATTACAAATACAGTGCTGAGTATAGCCGCGAACGTAGTAATATACCCATTCATAAAAGCTATTGACAGATCACAGAAATTCTGTGACAATTCCAGGATGACCAATGTGTGATTCCATTATTGCCAGGGATATTGACGATTGAAAATACAGTGCTGAGTGTAGCCATCCGTCCTGTATTATAGCCAACGGATTATTCAATAATTTACCATGTAAATTCTATAGCAATACTGGGAGGGTCAATGGATATACCGATTGCTTACAGAGAAATTAACGATTGACTATAATTTGCCGAGTACTGTCACCTATACATTACTGGAGCAATTGCGTCAATCTATATACTCTTAACCTTATTCCTGCAGCAATTCTTGAATGATCAATGTATAGATGCATTATAGCGAGAGAAATTAAGAATTCAAGAGAGAGTACTGTGTACAGCCATCCACGTAGTACCATATTCATTGGCATAAGGTATCCACATTAAATTCTGTGGCAATCCCTGTATGGTCTATGGATAGGCCAATTATCACCAGAGATATTAACAACTGACAATGCGGAACTGAGTATATACCTCTAGACAGATCTATGGTACTTGCATTTATCTATAAGCTGAAGATCCGCTTTCTGTAACAATTCTAGAATGATCAGTAGGAATAATAATTGTCGCCAAAGATATTAAGAAAGGACAATAGAGTAACCAGTATAGCCGCCTACAGGGACCCATGTATATCTTCAGAGTAAGATATCCTATGGGCTAAACTATTCACTGATCATGTAATTCCTATAGCAACTCCAAAATGTGCAATTGTTGGACAAGTTACTGGAGGAGATATTAAAAGCAAGATATAATGAAATGAGAATAGGAATATAGGCAATTTTATAGAAATTGGCTTAATCTATAGACGGACCTCTTATATTCTTTAGCAATTCAGTAGTAATCAATGTACACACATATTATTGCCAGAGATACAAACAATCGACAATAATTTAATGAGTATAGCAATCAACGCAGTACCACAGCCATTGGTGTAGTTCTTATGCTGATCGCCTAATATCTAAAGCAATTCAATAATTATCAATTGATAGACAAGTTGTATCCGGCGACGTAGATAAATGGCAACAAGGTACTGAGTGTAGCCATCTACAAAGTAATATAGCGAGCGCATTAATCAATTCGCTGACGATTTAGACTACATAGGAACTCTCTAATGATAAATATATGCATCAGTAATCATTTCATGTATACACAGTTGATGACGCAGTACTGAGTATAGTTGCCCAGCTCGTGCTATATCCACCGTATAACTCTATTCACAGATTACCTTATTTCTACAGAGATACCAGGATTGTCAATGGATAGATCAATTGTCGTCAAGGACATTTTCAATCTACGACTTGGTACTGAGTATAGCCATCAAGGAAGAGATGTAGCTGCTGCTATAATCAGTTCACTGATGATCTATATTGCGTTTCAGCTCCAGAATGATAAGAGACATATCAAATATCGCTCAGGATATCAAACATTTACAATACTTCGGTAAGGGTCGCGTCTCTTCTATACTCTTCTATTGCCACTGGGCTTATCTATCCTCTGATTGGCTGCAATACATTCCAGTAAGGAATGATTAATAAATGGATGAATTATGGTTAGAGTTAATAATACTTAACGTCGCAGTACTGCGGACAGGGATCAACATGGTACTACAGGCGTTGTACTAACCTATTCGCTGATGGTGTCAATTTCATAGCAATTCCAGGATGTCTAATGGGCACACCAATAATCGCTTCAGAAATCTACAACAGATAATGCAGTACATCGTATAGTAGTCTACACAGTTTTATATCCATTGCATTAATCTAACCACTGGCTATCTATGTTCCAAAGCAATTCCGGAACAACAAATGTGTGGATAAAGTAACCCTAGATTTACAGATGAAATACAACAGAGTACAGTTTGTGGCCGTCCTCACAATGATATATCCAATGGACTAATCAACTAGCTGATGATTTAAATACTGTAGCAATCTTAGAATGACAAGGGACAGAACCATTATCGCAAGCCATGGTGCCAACTGACCACAAGGTGCAGCGTACAGCCATTATAGCATACCTGTAGCCGCTGTATTAATTTGCTCACAGATTATCTAAATTCTACGGCAATCCCAGAATTTCAAGAGACAGATTCGTTATCGCCTAACAAGTTAACAATTGACAAAAGGGTACTGAGTACAGAAATTTACATAGTACCATAGCCGCTGTAAATAGTATGTCCGCTGCTCACCTACGTTCTTCTGGAATAGATGAATGAATAATGAATACAGCAAGTATTGCTGGAGAAAATGACATATGACAATACATTTCTGCGTGTATCCATTAATATGACAATGCTGCCGCTGGATTAATCCCTTCACTGAAGATTTATATGCCCAAGCAAATCTATAATAACCAATCCATACATCAGTTATGGAATGTTTGAACAATTGTCGAATGTTCAATTAATACTGCAATTGCCGCTTGTGGGATTGATAAAAATGTAGATGCAGTACTGGGCGTAACCATCAGAATATTACTGTAACTGTTGGATTAGCCATTTCACAGGTTGATTTAAATTAAGCGGCATATCCAGAGTAATCAACGAAGAGTGCAGCTATAGCTAGAGGAATTTACAATTGACAACATTGTACTTAGTGTATCCACCAACAGACTACTGTAGCCATTGGAATAATTAGCTCACAGATGATCTAACTTCCACAGCAATTCTAGAGTATTGAATGCCTTTTACAGTCATGTCTAGAGACGTTTACAATTGTCAGTACTGTTCTTGCTACATCTGCCAGTGGATATTTGTAGCCATTGGATAAAAGTGCTCACAGATGGTTTAAATGCCATAGCAGTTTTAAAATCACAAAGAGGGATCCATTTTCGCCCGACAAGTTAACAATTGACAAAACAGTCTTGTATACAGCCATCATTACAGTGCAGTTGCCGTTGGATTTATTTGTTCTCTTACGAAATAAATTCGACGGAAGGTCCAGAATAATCAATGAAACGTTCAAATATGGCTAGAGATACTTGTAATTGGCAGTACTGTACTTGGTACGTTCACCAACACAGCACATTGGCCGTCGGATTAATCTGTTCAACGACGATTTAAGTCCAACAGCAATTCCAGAACGTCAAAAACCATATCGATTGTCGCTCGACACATTAACAAGCGACAAGAGGGCATCGAATACAGCCATCACGACGGAACCCTAGCCGTTGGACTATTTTGTTCACAGATGGGTTAAGTTCCACTGGAACTCTAGAACAGTCAGCGCATGCTAGAGCTACGACGAGAGATATTTAGAATTGACAGTACGCTACACAGTTCATCTACCAACGGTGCACTGTAGTCGTTGGATTAATCTGTACAATGATGGCTGAAATAAAATAGCAACTCCAGCATGACTGAGGACAGATCCAATATCGCTCGAGGAATTAACAACTGACATTGGAGTACTGAGTACAACCGTCATCACATTACTTTAGCCGTTCGAGTAATTTGTTCACTGATGTTTCAATTCCGCAGCAGGTCTAGAATTATCAATGAATTTTAAAGTTACGGCCAGAGATATCAACAGCCGACAATACGGTACTTAATACAGCCACCAACAGAGCATTGTAGTCGTTGTGTTACTCTGTTCGCGTATGAATTAGAATATATAACAATCCTTGAATGGTCAATGTGTAATCTGATGTAGATGAAGGTGTTGGCAATTGACAGCACAGTACTGAGAACAGCCTTCAACGCAACGCTGCATACATTGTATCAACCTATTATGTGATGATCAAGGTTTCATTGCCATGCTAGTGCAATCACTGGACAGATCGACTTTCGCAGAGGACATTGACAATAGAAAATACGGAATTGATAATAACAATATAACAGTACTAAATCCATTGGGTCATTCTATTCGTAGATCCTCTCAGGCCTACACCAGTTATAGAATGGTCAATGGATAGGTTAATTATCGCAGGAGATATTGACATTTGAAGATACAGCACTCCGTGCAGTATTCAACACTGTACCATAGCTGCTTCGTTAATATGTTCGCAGATCATCTTATTCCTTCAGCAATTATGGTATCACCAATGGGCAGAGTAACTGTCGCTGGAGATATTAGCTATTGGCAAAGCAGTACTGAGTACAGCCTTCATCACAGTACAGTAGCCTTTGGATATATTTGATCACATATGACTTGAATTACACAGCTATTCTAGAATAACAAAAATATGGGACAGTTGCGGCTATAGGTATTTTCAATGGACCGCACGGTACATGTTACATCCACCAAGAGAACACTGCTTCCATTGGATTAATCTGTTCATTGTTAACTTTATACCTATGGACTTCCTAGCATAGTCGACGGATAGATCGTATATGTGTAGTGATGTTTACATACAGCAGTGCGTACTGAGAGCTGCCGCCTAGACAATAAAATAGACACTCAATTAGACCGTTCGCTAATCATCTTAGCCCTTCTGCAATTGTTGAATGTTCCCGGGCATTGAAATCATCGTTGGCGACATTGACACATGTCAATAAATTACTAAGCACAGCCACTAACAGAGCATTCTTGCGTTTGTACTAATTCGTGCATTGATGATATAAATTCTACGGCAATTCTAGAACAAACTATGGGTAGGTCAACTATCGGCATTGATATTGGAAAATGGCTATACAGTACTAAGAATACCGATCTACACAATACTATAGACAGAGAATTTCTTTGTTTGCGGATCACCTATGTTCCTTGGCAATTGAAGAATTATCAAAGGACAGAGCATCTGCCGCTGGCGAATTTGACACATGTAAATACAGTCTTGTACATACCCATCAGCGGAGCACTGTAGCCGCTTGGCTAAGCTGTTCACTGACGTTTCATATTCTATAGCAACTATAGGATGACAAATGACAAATCTATAATCGCCAAATGTGTTAACATTTGATAACACACTACTGAGTACTGCCAACATCAAGGTACTGTAGCGGTTGGATTAATTAGTGCACCGATGACTTAAATTGAACAGCTTTTATAGAATAATCAATGTATAGATCTGATATGGCTATAGGCACTTACAGTTGGCAGTATGGTGCGTAGTACAGCCTCCAACATATCACTGTATGCGTTTGAAGAATATCTGGAATGATGACCGAAATCACATAGCAACTTTAGAATGACAAGAGACAGATCCATTGTCGCTGTTAACAGTTTACAGCAAATCACTGAGTATTTCCACCATGACGGTACTGTAGCCGTAGGTCTTATTTGTTCGCTGATGACTTAAGTTCCATAGCAATTCAAGCATAACCAACGGTTATACCATCTATGGCTAGTGATATATAGAATTGGTAGCACGGTACTTAGTTCATTGACTACCAGAACACTGTAGCTGTCAGATGAACTTCCACACTTATGACTTTCTTCCCATATATGTTCTAAAATGGTAAAGGGCGCATCCATTATAGCTCTGGATACAAGGAATCGACAAAGCAGTGCTGAGAGCAACCTCCATCACAGTAGTGTAGCCTTTGGAATAATTTTTTCACTGATAATCTATATTCCAAAGCAATTCCTTAATAACCACTGTTTAGTACGTTTGTAGCTAGAGATACTTACAATTGTGTGTACCGTAATTATTTCATCCACCAGCAGAGCACTGTTGCCCCTGGATTAATTTGACCAGTAACAACTTACGCTCTATAGCAGTTCCAGACTGACAAAAGACAGATCCACTGACCCTCGAGACATTAACAATTGACAACACAGTACTGAATACAGCCATCATTAGAGTAATGTAGCCGTTGAGCTACTTTGCCGACTGATGATGTAATTTCGAAACCAATTTCGGAGTAATCAATGTACAGTAATGATATGGCCAGAGATATTTCCAACTGACAGCGAGGTACGTAGCACAACCTGTAGCAGAGCACTGCGGCCTCTGTGTTAATCTAGACAATGATCATCTGGATATTGTAGCAATTCTTGAATGAAAAGGGACAGATCGATTACCCCAAGAAATATTAGCAAATGACAAAACCGTGCTGAGTGCAGCCGTCATCACAGTATTCTAGCCGTTGAAGAACTTTGTCCACTAATAACGCAAATTCCACAGCAATTCTGGTACAACCAATGCATAGTACGGTTATGGCTTGTTACATATGCAATAGACAGTACGGCAGGTAGGAAATCTTCAGGCACAGCGCTGTTTCCGTTGGTTCAATCTGTTCACTGATGACTCATATTCTGCAGCAATTCCAGGATGAAAAATTTCAGATGCATTGTCCCCCGAGGTATAAATAAATGGCAAAACAGTACTGAGTAGAGCAATCATCTCAGTACTGTAGACGTTGTACTCAATTGCCCAATAATAAAGTAATTTCCATAGCAGTACTGGAAAAATCAAAGTATATTACCGCGATGGAATGAGATATTTCCAATTGACAGTAAGGTACTTAGTACGTCCACAAGCAGAGTGCTGCAGCCACTATATTAAGTTGTTCAGTAATGATATATATTCTGTAGCAATTCTAGAATGTCAAAAGGCCATTGTCCCTCGAGATACTGAAAATTGACTGGACAGTACTGAGTACGGCCATCATTGCGGGACAGTTGGCGTAGCACTGGTTTATTCACCGACGATTTCTATTCCACAGCATTTCAGGAATGATAAATATGTAGATCAGCATTGGCTCCAAATATTTACTGTTGCCAGTACGGTTTTCAATACATCCACCAGCTAACAGTTGTCAGAACGGTAGCTACTGCAGCCACCGACAGAGCCTTGTGTTCGCTGCAATAATCTGTCCACTGATGGTTTGAACAGCACAGCAATTGTAGACTGATCAATAGATGGACCAAGTATCGGTATACATACTGACAATTGCCAATGCAATGTTGAGTGCATTAATCAGCACGAAACACCTGCCGTTCAATTAATCTGTTTGCTGACAATATAGTTCCTACCGTAGTTGCAGAATGATCAATGGATGCAGTTACTATCGCTTGAGACATTGACATATGACAATAAAATACTGACCTTAGCTATCAGCAGAGCAAGGTAGCCGTTTGATTACTCTGTTCACTTATGATTAAATTTCTGTAGCAATTAAAGAATGACGAAGGGCAAATCCAATACCACTCGAGACATTAGCAATTGACAATACAGCACTGAGGATATACGGCACCACATTACAGCATACGCTGGGCACCTTTGCCCACTGATTATGTAAATTCCAAAGCAATTCTGGAATATTCATTGTATATTGCGGTTTTTGCTAGAGACATATATAGTTGACAGTACGGTGCGTAGTACAGCCACCAACAGGGCACTGTAGCCGGTGGAATAATCTGTTCACTGACGACATAAATTCTCCAGTAATTCTGGGATGAGAAAAGACAGATCCATTATCACTCGAGATATTATCAATTGACAACACAGTGCTGAGAACAGTCATCACAACGGTACTGAATCCGATGCATCAATAGTGCACCTTTGTTTTAAATTATACTGCAATACTAGGATAATCATTTTAAAAGTCAGTTATGATTGCAGATATTTGCAACTGGCATTACTGTGCTAAGTACATCCAGCAACAGAGCACTGAAGCTGTTGCAATAGTCTCTTCAGTGACGACTTAATCTTAATAGCATTTCTAGAGTGATCAACAGCTGGGTGCACCAGCAATCGGTACATAAACAAACCGCAAAGCAGTGCTGAGTACAGCGATCGTCACAGTACTTTAGCCGAGGGCTAATTTGGTCAGTGATGATATAAATTCAGCAGCTCCTCTAGAATAATTATGTACAGAGCAATTGTCGATATAGACATTGACATATGCCAATATAGTACGAAATATAGTAATCATGGGGGCACAGTTGCCGTTTGATTTAGCTGTTCACTGATGATGATGAGGTTTGTAGCAAATTCTGGATGGCAAAAGGCAGTTACATGATCACTCGGGGCGTTAAGAACTGACAACGCAGTACTGAGTATTAGCATCAGCACAGTGCTTTAGCCATTAGATAAAGCTCTTCAATGATAATTTAAGCTCTATAGCAATTGCAGAATGATAAACGGATAGACCTTATATCGGTAGTGATATTGACAAATGACAATACACTAGCGAGTGCAGCCATCTACACCATAGAATGTCCATTATATTAATCTGTTCGCTGATCATAGAATTTCCGTAGCAAATGTAGAATAGTCACTGCACATTGCAACTTTTGTTGGAGACTTAGACATATGTCACTGGAGTAGTGAGTGTATCCATTAACAAAGCACTGTAGCCGCTGCACCAACCTGCTTAAACGACGATATAAATTATACAGCATTTTTAGAGTGACTAAAGGCAGATTCATTATGACACGAGATATTAACACTTATCAACAATGTAGTGAGTGCAGCCATTATCACAGTACTGTAGCAGTTCGATTAATATATCCACTGACGTATATTCATCAGCAATTCTAGCATAACCAATGCATGACTTAATTGTGGCTAGATGTATTTACAACTGACAGTACGTTACATGGTACGCTCACAAGCAGGGCACAGTTGTCGTCGGTTTAAACGGTCCACGGATGATATATATTCCACAGCAATTCTAGAGTGACGAGAGACAGAACCATTATCGCTCGAGTCATAGACAGTCGACAAAGCAGTACTGAATGTAGCCGTAACTACAGTGATGTTGCCGTTGGATTAGTTTGTTGATTGGTTATTTAAATTTCACTGATGACTTGAATTCTGTGAAATTATTGATTGATCACGGTACAAATCTGTTGTCTCAGGAGAAATTAACAACTGATAGTAAAGTACTGACTACAGCTATCGACTCAGTACCAAAGCCATTGCTTCAACATGTTCCTATCTGGCATAACTTATATTGACAAGGATATATTGATAAGCATATTGACCATTGGAGATGCAGCATTGATACTTGAAATATAAATCATACCACGTCGATATGTTTATTCCATTCGCAGATCATCCAAGCTCTACAAGAATTCCTGAATGGTTTATTTATGGATTAATTACCTCTAGAGAAATTGACTGATGTCAATACAGCACAAAGTGCAGTCTTCAACACAGTACTCTAGCAGTTGAATGAATATAATCACGTAGGATACATATTCTGTTACATATATAGAATGTCGAACGGAAGTTCAATTATTGTTCGAGGCAATAAGCTCCGAGAGTGAAGTACAGAGTACAGCAATTAACTCTCCACTGCAACCGTTGTATTGATCTGCTTATCAATGATCTAAATTCCATAGCAATTCCAGGATGAGAAGAGTAGGATCAATTATCGATCGAGATATTGACAATTGACAAAACAGTACTGAGCACAGCCATCATCACACTACTGTAGCCGTAGGAATTATTTGTCCACTGATGATTTCTATGACGCAGCTGCTCCAGAATAGTCAATGCATACATCAGATATGTCTAAAGACGTATGCAATTGACAGTACGGTAATTCGTATATCGACATACAGAGCAGTCTAGCTGTCAGATTAATCTGTTCAAAGACGATATTAGTTCTACAGTAGCTTTAGAATGATCAAAGTATGAATCTGTTATATCTAGAGATATTAACAGTTGGCAATCCACTTCAGAGTATAGTAATCAAAAATGTCCAACATCCTTTGTATTAACATATACTTCGCTCCTCTGTATTATATTGCTAATCTTGACGATCCATGTATAGATAAATTATTGCTTTAGATATAGACAATTGAACAAGAAGTATTTAGTGTGGCCGTCTGCGCACTGCGATATCCATTGGATTAATGTTTTCGCTGATAACCTAAGTTCTACAGCAATTCTGGAATGCGCTATGCGTAGATCATATTTAGGTAAGTATATTGACAAATGGTAATAAAGTGCAGATCGTAACCTCTACATAACACTATAGCCATTTAACTAATCTGTTCGCTGAAGCTTTAACATCTAAAGCAGTTCTGGAATGACCATAGGTTTAAACAGTTTTACCTGGAGATACGACCATTTGAGAATACAATGCTGCATATGGAAATTAGTGCAGTGCAACAACCATTGCCTTAACCTACCCTCTGTTCATGTATTCTATATTGCAATTCTACAATTATCAATTTATGTAAAAATTTTCTATATAGATATTGACAACTGAACATACAGTGCAGAGCATACACATCTACAGATTGTTATTGTCACTTGATTAGACAATTCACTGAGCACCTTGCATCTACATAATTCTACAATTATTCTACAGTTTCTGAAGAAATAAGAGGATCAGCGAACAGACAAGATGCAAAGGGTATCGTATTGTGTAGAAGGATACATTCAGAATCATATTGTCATTTCTCAATACCACTACAGATGCACGATGCATCCGTTGATCATTCTAAAATTTCTATAGAGTTTAAGTAATCAGTGGACATAATAATCGTCAACTGTGCTCTGTAGCTGGACGTACTACTGTCAATTGTAAATACCTCCAGCCATATCTGACCTGTACAATGATAATTCTAGGATTGTAGTGGAATTTGAGTCTTCAGCATAGAGATTAATCACACGCCTACTGTAACGTCATGATGTCTGTACAACGTACTGTGTTGTCTATTATTCAAATCTCGAGCGATAATAGATCTGCCTCTTGTAATTCTGGAATTGCTATCGAATTTAAATCATCAGTGGGCAGATTAAGCAAACGGCTACAATGACCTCATTGTGGTTGTACTAAGCACAGTAACGCCAGTTGGAAGTGTATCTAGCCATAACTGTTCCAAACATTGATTACTTTGTAGTTGCTGTGGAAACCAAGTGATCAGTGAACGAGTTAATTCAACGGCACCTATAATGTGACGTTGGCTGTATGCAGTACCTTGTTTCCAGTTCTTAATATTTCGAGCGATAATAAGTTTGCCGCTTGTCATACTGAAATTGCTATAGAATTAAAAACTTTATTGAAGGGATTCATCAAGCGGCTATAATGCCCTGTTGGTTCACGTACCATGTACAGTTCTGCCGATTGCAAATATCTCTAATTGTAACTGTACTACACATTGATAATTCTAGCATTCCAAAACCCATAACAAGAGAGAACAAATTAATCCAACAGCAACAGTGCCCTGTTGGTGGATGCACTAAGTACCGTTCTGACAATTATGAATACCTCTCGAAAGTACCTTACCTTCAATTGGTTATTCTAGAACTGCTTCCGAACTTTTACCGTAACTAAGCAAGCTAATCCCGCGGCTACAGTACTGTGACGGCGGCTGTTCCTAGTACTGTGTTATCAATTCTTAAAATCTCGAGCGATAATGGATGTGCCTTTTGTCATTGTAGATTCGCAATACACTCTAAGTCATCATTCAACAAATTAAGCCAACGGTTACAGTGGATCCGTTGGCGGACGTACCAAACGCCGTACTGCCTGTTGTAAATATTTCCAGGCATAAATGTTCTATACACTGAATGCTCCTGAATTTCTGCGGAAATTAATTCATCAGTGAGAAAATGTCCCAACAGCTAGTGTACTGTGAAGGTGGCACTATTTACCGTCAGGTCAATTGTTAATTACACTAGGGAGAATGGATCCTTGTTTTTTCATTCTAGACTTGCTATAGAGTTGAAATCGACATTGAACAAATTAATCGAACGGTTATAGTGTAATATTGGGAAGCGTAATGGGTACCGTATCAATTCGAAATATCTCTAGCCGTAACCGTAACACAGGTAGGTTATTCCAGAATAACATTTGAATCTACACCATCAGTGAACAAAGGAATTAAACGGCTACATTACAGTGACGAAGGCTGTACTCAGTACTGTGTTTTCAATTCTAAATATCGCGACGGATAATGAATCTGCTTCTTGTCATTCTGGAATTTTCATCGAAACAGAAACATTAATGTACAGACTAATCCTACGGATACAGAGCTGTGTTGGTATACCTTTCAAGTAACGTACGGAGAGTTGGAAGTATCCACAGCTATAACCAGGCTATATGTAGGCCTTTCTAGAGTTACCATTGAAAATACGTCACCAGTGTACAGGTTATTCCGGCGGCCATTGTGCTGTGACTATACCTGCTGCCTGTACCGCGTTGTCGATTGCTAATATCTCAACGGATGAAGTATATGTGATTTGTCATCCCAGAAACTATACAGAATTTACACCATCAGTGAACAAGGTAATAAAACCACAGCAGCACTGTGGTGATGGCTGTACTCAGTCCTGTGATGTCAATATTTAATATCTCGAGGGATAATGTATACGTCTGCTGACATTCTACAATTGGTATAAAATCTAATTCGTTACAGAACATATCAATACAACAGCTATACTACTCTGGATGTGGACGTAGAAAGAACTGTGCTATGCATTGTAAGTATCACCAACCACACCCGTACGATACATGGGTCTTCTGGAATTGCTTTGGAATTTACATCGTCAGTGGGCAATGTAGTCCAAGCGATTCACTATCGTGACGATGTCTGTACTCTATACTGTGCTGTCAATAGCTAATAACTCGAGAGACGGTGGATCTGTATCTTGTTGTCCTAGAATTGTGATACATTTTAAATCATCGTTGAACCGTTTAATCCTGCGGCTACAGTGCTATATCGGTGTACGTAGCAAGCACCGTTCTGCCAACTGGTAACATCTCAAGCCGTTACCGTACTATACATTGATTATTCCTCAATTGTTTTGAACCTACATACTCATTGAACAAAGTAGTCCATCGGAAACGGTTCTGTGATCATGGCTGTACTCGGTACTGTGCCGTCAATTTTTAGTATCGCGAGGTTCTGTAGACCTCTATTTTGTCATTCTAGAATTGTTAAGGAATCTACAACATCATTGAACTGATA
Organism: Eufriesea mexicana; assembly: GCF_001483705.2. Classification (NCBI taxonomy): domain Eukaryota; kingdom Metazoa; phylum Arthropoda; class Insecta; order Hymenoptera; family Apidae; genus Eufriesea; species Eufriesea mexicana. The sequence goes on from NW_016925408.1 coordinate 53,867, forward strand.
AATCAATCGGCTAGAGTGCACTGCTGGTAGGTGTATTTAGTAAAGTACCTCCAACTGTAAAGATCCCTAGCCACAACCAAAGCGCATATTATTCATTCTAGAATTGCATTCGAACTTGCATTATCAGTGATGAAATTTATTCAACCTCTAGGATAATGTCGTTACGGCTGTAATCATTTCTGTGTCATCATTTGTTAATATCTCGAGGGATAATGGATCTGAATTTCAGGTGCTATAACTGGTGTTGTGTATACATCATCAGTCAGCAGGTTAATCCAGCCGCTACAGCGTTATACATGTGGATGCAATAAGTACCGCACTGCCAATTGGTAAAGTCTGCAGCCTTAACCGGAATATACATTGGTTATTCAAGAATACCATTTTAACTTATATCGGCAGTAAGCAAAGTATTCCAATGGATACTGTAATGCGATGATGGCTGTACTGATCTCCGTGTTGCCAATTTTTAATATCCCGAGGTTTAATGTACCTTCTTCTTTCATTCCTCAATTGCTGTGGGATATAAATTTTCAGTGAACTACTTAATCCAACGGCAACAGTGCTCTGTTGGCAGGTGTACCAACTACCGTGCTGTGAGTTGTAGACATAGCTAGCAGTAACCGTCGCATGCATGTGGTATTCTATAAACGCTTTGGAACATAAATCATCTGTGAGGAAATTATTCCAACGCCTACATCACTGTGTTGATGGCTTTACTCAATACTGTGGCGCCAATGGATAATACCTCGAGGGCCGGTGGAAATGTATTTTGTCATTCTAGCATTATTATCTAATTTATGTCATTATCGAACATATCAATCCCACGCCACCGGTGCTGTATTTGTGGATGTAGTAAGTACCGTATTGTAATTTGGAAATATCTCAGGCAGTAACCTTTATATAAATTGGTGATTCCTGCATTGCTTTGGAATTTGCATCCTCCAGTGAACATGGCAGACCAACACCTATAGTACTTTGATGATGGCTGTACTCAGTACCGTGTTCTCAATTGTTAATGTAGTGAGGGACAATGGACCTGTATTATGTCATTCTAGAATTGCTTTAAAATCGAAATCTTCGTAGAGGAAAGTAACGGAAAGGCTACAGTGCTATATTGGTGGATGTTCTAAGCACCGTACTGACAGTTTCAAATGTGCCGAGCTATAATAATATAATTCACTGATTATCCCGGAATTGCTTACGTATTCCCATCAGCAGTGAACAAATGATCCAACGTCAACGTCACTGTTGCGATGGCTGCAGTCAGTAATGTGTCATTAATTGTTAACTTCTCGAAGACTAGTGAACCTGTATTTTGTCAATATAGAAGTGCCATAAAATCTAAATCATCACTAAATATATTAATACAGCGGCTGCATTGCTCTTCTGGTAGATGTACGATGTACCGAACTGACAATTGTAAGTATCTCTATCCATAAGAGTAGTATACATTAATTAACACGGAATTACCTTGCAACTGGCATTATCAGTGGAAAATGTTATTCAACCGATGCAATACTGTGATGACGGCTGTAGTCAGTACTGTGACGTCAATTGTTAATGACTCGAAGGCCAGAGTGTCCGAATTTTGTCATTCTAGCGTTGCTGTAGCATATAATTCGCCATTGAACAGCTTAATCCGACGGCTACCCCCCTATATTGGTGGATCTAGTAAGTGCCATAATGTCACATTTAAATGTCTCAAGCAATAACCGCAATATTCATTGAGCATTCAAGAATTGCTATGGAAGTGACATCATCTGTGGGGAAGGTATTAAAACTGCCAGAGTACTGTGAATATGGCTGCACTCAGGACAGTGCTGTCAATTGCTAATATCTCAAGGGCTAACGGAACAGCCTTTAGTCATTCTAGAGGAGCTATAAAACATATATCATCTTTGAATATGCTAATACAGCGTCTGCAGTGCTCTGTTGGCAGATTTACGAAGTACCGTAATGTCAACTTTAAATTTCTCTTGCCATAACCGTAGTATAAATTGATTAACCTAGAATTATCTTGGGAATGACATTTTCATTGAAGAATGTCATTCAACCGATACAATACTGTGATGACGGCTGTACTCAGTAGTGTGACGTTAACTGTTAATACCTCGAGAGTCAGGGGCTCTGTGTTTTGCCTTTCTAGAATTGTTACAGCATTTAATTTATCACTGTACAGTTTAATCTATCGGCTACCGTGCTATATCGGTGGATGTAGTAAGTACCGCACACTCAGTTGAATGTATCTCAAGCCATAGCCGTAATATGCAATGACTATTCCAGCATTGCTTTGGAATTTACATCATCAGTGGACAGAGCAGACCAACGGCAATAGTAGTGTGATGATAGCTGCACTCAGTACACCGTTGCCAATTGTTCTTTTCGCGAGGGATAATGAAATTTCATGTTTCATTCCACAATTGTTGTAGAATATACATATTCAGTGAACTACATATACAAACGGGAACAATGCTCTGTTGGTAGATGTACTAACTACCGTCCTGTGAATTGCAAATATCGCTAGACGTAACAGGAGTGGACATTAGGCATTTTAGAGTCATTTTGTTATTTACATCGTCTGTGACCAAAGTAGTCCAAAGGCCACATTACTATGATGTTAATTGTAAATACCTCCAGGGTTATTTTATCTGCACTTTACCGAACCAGAATCGTTATAGAATTTAGATGATGATTGAACAGCTTAATCCAACGTCTACTGCGATATATTTGTTTGACGTAATTAGTGCCGTACCATCAATTGCTATATTCCTAGGTCATAGCTGCAGTATGCAATGATTATTCCGGTATTGCTTTTGAATCTTTATCATCAGTGGACGAAGCTATTCAAATGCTACAATACGGTGATGGTGGTTGCACTAGGTACTTTGTGGTAATTTGTTAGATTCTCGAGGAACAATGGATCTGCATTTCTCGAAATAGAATTCCTGTGCCATGTACATCATCACTGCACAGATTAATCCAACTGCAACAGTGATCTGTTGGAAGATGTGCTAAGTGCGTACTGTCATTTGTAAATATCACTAGCCATAACCGCGCAATACATATGTCATTATAGAATCACCATAGAATTTACATCAGCAGTGAAGAAAGTAATGAAACGGCTACATAACTATGATGATGGCTGTACTCATTCATGTGTTGTCAATTGCTAATATCCCGAGAGATGTCGTACCTGTATTTTGTCATTCTAAATATGTTATAGGAACTTAATCGTCATTGAGCAGATTATTCCAACGGCCACATTGCTATATTGGTGGATATAACGAGTGCCGTTCCATCAACTGGAAGTGTCCCATGGCATAACCGTACTATACATAGACTATTCAGGAATTTCTTTGGAATTTCCGACATCGGACGATAGAGCGGTCCATCGATTACGTTAAGGTTATGATTTATGAACTCAGAACTGTGTTCTTAATTGTTAATATCGCGGTGGATATTGCACCTTTATTTGTCCTTCTGGAAATGTCATAGGTCTTTAACCATCATTGAGCAGTTTAATCAGACGGCTATATTTCTGTATTGGTGGATGCATTAGCTACCGTACTGTCAACTGGAAGTAACGCTGGACAAAGCCGCACTATGCGTAGATTATTCTAGAATATCTTGCGAACATACATCGTCAGTGAGCAAAGTCTTTCATCGGCTGCAATACCGTGATGCTGTCTATACTCGGCACTGTGTTGTCACATGTTAACATTACGAAGTATAATGGGTCTACATTTCTCGTCCTAGAAATCCTGAGAAATGTACACTATCCGTTAACAGATTAATACTGAGGCAAAAGAAATCTGCTGGATTATGTGCCATATGCCGTAATATCAATTGTAGGTATCACTAGCCATAACCGTACTATAAATGGGATATTGTGCTATACCTTAGAATTCCTGTCATCAGCGAGCAAGGTAGCACATTTTCTACATTAATGTGATGATGGCTGTACTCAACACATTGGTGTCAATTGTTGACATCACGAGGTATAATGGATCTGCATTTCTCATTCTAGTATTGCTGAGGAAGGTACACTATCAGTCAACAGATTAATCCAACGGCAAGAGTGACCTTTTGCAAGATGTACTCTAAATGCCGTACAGACAAGTGTAAATACCACTATCCATAAGCGTACGATACCTGGGATATCCTGGAATCCTTAGGAACATCCATCAACAGTGAAAAAAGTAGTCCATCATATACATTACTGTCACGAGGGCTGTACTCAACACTGTGGTGTCAATTGTTAATATCTCGGGGGATAATGGAACTGAATATCTCGTTCTAGAATTTCTGTGGGACATACGTCACAAGTGAACAGAATATTACAACGGCAGCAGGGATCTGTTGGTAGACCGACTGAATGCCGTGCTGTCGGTTGTAGAAATCATTAGACATAACCGCACTATACATATGTGATTCTAGAATCACATCGGAATTTACATTATCCGTGGGCCGGGTAGTCCAACGGCTACATTTCTGTGATGGTGGGTGTAGCCAGTACCGTTTTGTGAACTGCTAATATCTCCAGTGTTGGTGGATCTTTATTTTGTCATTCTAGAATTGCTAGAATATTTAAATCACCATTGAACAGAATAACTCAATGGAGACTGTGCTGCATTGGTGGATGTAACAAGTACCGTACTATCAACTGGAAATACCTCAAGCCGTAATCGTATCATACGTTGACTTTTCCTGAATTGCATTGGAATTAAATCATCAGTGGACATAGTCCATGAATTGCTACAATACTCTAATGATGCCTGTACTTATTACTGTTCTGTCAATTACTAATGGCACAATGTATAATGGATATGCATTTTGCCATTCCAGAGATGTTATAGAATTTAAGTCACCATTGAACAGCTTAATCCGACGGCTACATTGCTATATTGGTGCATGTAATAAGGAACGTACTGTCCGTTGGAAATATCTCAAGCGATAGCCGTAATATTCACTGATCATTAAAGGATTGCTTGAGAATATACATCATCAGTGAACAAAGTTTTCCAACATCTACAGCACTGTGACGATAGTTCTACTCTGTACCGTATAGTCAATTGTTAGCATCTCGTGGGATACGGTAGATGTCCATTGTCATTCTAAAGTTGTTACGAAATAGAAATGATGCCTAAACAGATTATTACAGCGGCTGCAATGCTCCGCTAGTGGATGTACAATGTACCGTGACGTCAGTTGTATCGCAATTGTTGGTACCTCGAGAGTCTGCGTAACTGTATTTTGTCATTATAGTATTGTTATAGAGTATAAGTCATCATGGAACAGATTAACCCAACGGCCACAGTGTTATATTGGCGGATGTAATAAGTATCGTTCTGTCATTCAGAAACACCACAAGACATAACCGTAACATATATTGGTCACTCCAAAATTGCTTTGGAATTTATACTATCAGTGGACGAAGTACACAAGCGGCAACGGTACTGTGAATATGGCTGCACTCAGTACTGTGTAGCCAATTGTTAACATCGCGAGGGATAGTGAAACTTCATCTTTCATTCTAGAATTGCTCTAGAATGCACATTTTCGATGAACTATTTAGTATGACGGCAACAGTGCCCTGTTCGTATATGTTCCAATTACCGCACTGTGAATTCTAAATATAGCTAGCCGTAATCCTATTATGCATGGAGCATTCTAGAATCACCTTTGAATTTGTGTTGTTAGTGACGTAGTAGTCCAACGACTACATAACTCTGTTGATGGCTGTCCTCATTGCCGTGTATTCAAATGTTGAAATCTCGAGGGACTGCGGTCCAGTATTTTGTCATTCTAGAATTGTTATATTATATAAGTCATCACTGAACAGATTAATCCAGCGGGTACAGAGCTGTATTGGTGGACGTAATAGGTGTCGTACTGTGTATTTTATGTATTTCAAGCTGAAACCGTACTATAAGTTAATTATTCCAGTATTGCTTTGGAATATACATCATCAGTGGACAGATTAATACAAAGGCAACCGTGGTCTGCGGGCAGATGTACTAATTGCCATAATGTGAATTGTAAGTGTATCTAGCAATAACCATAGTATACTTGGGGTATTCTAGAATCGGCTCGAAATTTACATCATCAGTGAACATAGCAGTCCAACGGTTGCGGTAATGTGATGATGGATGTACTCAACACTGCGTATTCAATTGTTAATGTCTCGAGGGACAGTGGTCCTGTATTTTGCACTCTGGATTTGTTAAAGAATATAAATCATCGATGATCTGTATAATGCAGCGGCTACAGAACTATATTGGTGGACATAGTATGTACCGTACAGTCAATTTTAAACGTCTCTAGACTTAACCGTTCTATATACTGATTATTCTAGAATTCCTTTGGAATATACATTACCAGTGAACAGTATTACTCAACCGCCACAATACTGTGATGATGCCTGTACTCAGTACTGTGCTGTCAATTGTTAATATTGCGAGGGATAATATGCCTATGTTTTATCACTATGTTACTGTGTTGTCTATACCTAATGTCTCGTGGGCTAATGGATCTGCATTTCTCGTCCTAGAGTTGCTATGGGATTTACATCATCAGAGAACGGGTTGATCCAACTGCAACGTTGATCAGTTCGAAGATGTACTAAATGCTGTACCGTTAATTGTAGATATCATTAGCCATAACCGCACCCTGCATACGTTATTCTGTAATCACATTCGAATCTACCTCATCAGTGAACAAAGTATTCCAACGGCTAGATAGCTTTGATGGTGGCTATACTCAATACTGCGATGTCAACTGTTAATATCTCGAGGGTCAATGGATTTGTGTTTTGTTATGCTGGCTTTGTTATATGACTTAGGATATTATTGAACTGCATAAACCAACGGCTACGGGGCTGCATTGCTGGATGTTGTAAGCACCATACAGTCCATTGGAAATACCTCAAGGCATAACAGTACTATACATTGATTATTCCAGTATTGCTTTGGAATTTCCGTCATCAGAGGACAATGTGGCCCGGCGTCTACATTAATGGGATAATTTCTGTTCTCAGTACTGTGTTGTCAATTGCTAATGTCGCGTTGTATATTGCACATGTATTTTGTCATTCTAGAAGTGTTATAGATCGTTAATCATCATTGAACAGTTTAATCCGACGGCTGTAGTGCCATGTCCGTGGACGAAATCACTTCCGTAGTGTCGACTAGAAGCATCTCGAGGCACAATCTTGATAAACGTTGATTGTTCTAAAATTGCATTGGAACGTCCACCATCTGTGAAGAAATGAATTCTACGTCTAAATTTCTGTGATGGTATTTGTACTCAGTACTGTGCTGTCATATGTTAATACATCGAGGGCTAATGTATCTGTATTTCACGATCTAGAATTGCGGTAGCGTATACATCATCAAGGAGCTGATCAATCAAACGTCGACAGTGATCTGTTGGATGAAGTTGTATATGCCGTACCGTCAATTGTATGTATCACTAGCAATAACCTAACAATGCACTGGTTACTCTAGAATGACTTTCGAATATAAATCGCCAGCGAACGCAGTGGCCCAAAGTATATATTACGGTGTTGTTGGCTCTATAGTGTGCTGTGTTGTCTATCGTTAATATCTCGAGGTTCAGTGGATCTGCATTGTGTCATTCCAGAATTGTTATAGAATTTAAATAATCAAGGAATAGATAGATCCTACGGGTGCTGTGCTACATTGGTGGATGTAGTTTGTTGCGTACTCTCAATCGGATATATCTCAAGCCATAACCGTAATACACAATGATTACTCCGGAGATGTTATGGAACTTCCGTCATTAGTGTACATGTTCATTCAACAGCTACTATACCGTGCTGACGGCTGTTCTGAGTATTTTGTTCTCATTTCTTAGCATCTCGTGCGGTAATGGATCTGCATTTCTCGTTCACGAATTGCAGTGGAACATACGTCACCAGTGAATAGATTAATCCACCAGAAACAGTAATCTGCTGGAATATGTTCTAAGTGCCGCAATGTCAATTGTAAATGTAACTGGACCTAACTGCACTCTACATAGGGTATTGTAGAATCACTTCGAATTTACATCAGCAGTGAACAAAGTAGGCCAGCGGCTACGCTATTGTAACGGTGGCTGTACTCAACATCGCTTCTTCCATTGTTAATATTTCGTGCGTCAGTGGTTCTGTATTTTGTCGTTCTAGAGTTGTTATGGAGATTAAATTATCAATGGACAGCATAATCCAACCGCTACTGTGCTACATTGTTGGATGTAATAAGCTCTGTTCTGTCCATTGGAAATATCTCAAGCCATACGTGTCCTATGCATTGATTATTCCAGAATTTGTTTGGAATTTCAATCATCAGTTATCAAAACAGTCCAACGCCTATATTACAGTGACCATGGCTGTATTCAACAGGGTGTTGCCAGTTGTTAATATCTCGAGGGATTTTGGATCTGTCTTTTGTCATTCTATAATGTCAATTAGATCTTTATCATCTCTGAACCGATTAATTCAACGACTGCAATGCTCTGCTGGTAGATGAGCGAGGTTCCGTACAGTCAATTGGTAATGTCTGGAGCCAAAACTGTACTATACATTGGTTATTCTAGAGTCACTTTCCAATATACAGCATCAGTGTACGAATATGTCCAACTTCTACATTACAGTGATGATGGCTGTATTCAGTTCTCATTCGTGAACTATTAATTTTTCGGCTGATCATGGACCTTCATCTTTCATTCTTTTATTGCTGCACGGTGAACATCTTCAGTGACCAGTTTAATCCAACGGCAACATTGCTATGTTGCGAGATGTACGAAGTATCTCACTGTCAAATGTAAATATCTCGAACCATAACAGTAGCATACGTTGATTACCCTAGATGTGCTTTTGAACTGACTATATCACTCAAATACAATATTCAACCTTTACAATAATATGATGGTGGCTGTACTCAGTACTCTGTTGCCTATTATTATTATCGCGAGGGACAATAGACTAGTATCATGTAATCCTTGAGATGTTATATTATCTTAATCGTTATTGTACAGATAATCCAACGGCAACAGTGCTCAGTTGGTAGATGTACGAAGTAGCGTACTATCACTTGCAAATAGCTCTAGCCATAGCCGCACCATACCTTTATTATTCTAGGATTGCTTTGGAATATTCATCATTCATGAACAATGTTGTCCAACGGCAACAGCCCGCTTATGATGGCGATACACAGAAATGTGTTGTCAAATCTTAGGTCCTCGACTGCCGGTGGAGCTGTATTTTGTCATTACAGAATCCTATAGACTTTAAATCATCATTGACCAGACTAATCCAGTAGCTACAGAGCTGATGTAATAAGTAGCGTACAATCAATTTTAAATATATCTCGCCATAACCGAAATATACATTGATCGTTCCATAATTGCTTTGGAGTTTACATCATCTGTGGACAAAGTTGACCAACAGCCGTACTACTGTGACTATGGCTGTACGCAGTACCGTTTTGCCAATTGTTAATATCTCAAGGTATTATTGATCTATCTTTAGCATTTTAGAATAGCTATAACATTTTAATCATCAATGAACAGATTAATGCTACAGCATAAATGATCCCTTGGAAGTTGTAAGATGTACCGTTCTGTCACTTGTAAATATCCATAGCCGCAACCGTACTATATGCTGATCACTCTACAATTCCTTTGGAATTTACATTTACAGTGGCCAACGTTAAGCAAACGTTACAACACTGTGATGACGGCTGCACGCAGTACTGTGTTGTCAATTGCCAATATCTCGAGGGTTAGTGGATCTCCATTTCCCTCTCTAGAAGTGCTGTTGAATATACAAATTCAGGGACGAATTTCGTCCAACGGCGACAGTGCTCTTGTTGTAAACGTACGATGTTACGTACAGTCAACTGCAAATATCTCTAGCCATAATCGCACATTCTTGTGTCGCTTTGGAATTTATATTATCAGTGGCCAATGTTATACAACGTCTAAAATTCTGTGATCATGACAGTACCCAGTACTGTGTTGTCATTTGTTCATATCTCGAGGGATAATGAATTTGCTCTTCTTGTTCTCGAATTGCTGTGGCATTTAAATTTTAATTGGACAAATTTGTCCAACGTCTACAGTGCTGTATTTGTGGATGTTATAAGTACCGTAGCGTCAATTGGAAATACCTTAAGCCATAACCGTTGTCAGCATTGATTATTCCAGTATTACTTTGTAAGTTACATCACGCGGAACAATGTAGTCCAAAGGCTAGAGGACTGTGATGTTCGCTGGACCCAGTACCTGTTTGTGAATTGTTAATATCGGGACGGACTATGAATATGTCTTTTGTCATTCTAGAGTTGTTAAAGAATTTAAGTCATCGTTGAACCATTTAATACAACGGCTACCGTGATATACTGGTGGACGTACTGAGCACCGTACCGTCAGTTGGAAATATCTCCAGCCATAACCGTACATAGATTAAATATTCCAGAATTGCTTTGGAATTTACAGCATTAGTGTACAAACCAGCCCAACGGCATCATTACCGTGATGATGGCTGTACACAGTACTGTGTTCTCCATTGTTAATTTCCCGGGGGATAATGGAACTTCAGTTCCCATCCTATAATTTCTGTGGAATATAAATCTTCAGTGAAGAACTTCATCGGACAGCCACAGTGCTCCGTTGTTAGATGTACCAAATGCTGTACTGCCGATTGTAAATATTACTAGACATAACCGCACTATTCGTAAGTTATTCTAGATTTACGTAAGAATTTAAGACATCAGTGAAAAAAGGATTCCAAATACCGCATTTCAGTGACGGTTGGTTTACTGGTTAATGAGTTGTATGTTGTTATTAACTCGAGGGTCAGTGGATCTGTATGTTGTCATTCCAGAAATTTTATAGAATTTAAATGATCATTAACAGAGTAATGCGACGGCTGCCGTGCTATATTGATGGACGAATCGAGTACCCTACTGTCAACTGTAAATGTCTCAATACATGACCGCAATATACAATTTATTATTACGTAATGGCGTTAGAATCTTCATTATGAATGAAAAAAGTTACAGAACGGCTGAAATAGTGTGATGATTGGTGTACTCAATACTGTGCTGACGTATCTTAATATCTGGTGGAGTAATGGACCTGCTATTCTCTTCCTGAAATTACTGTGGAAGGTACGTAATCAGTGACCTGATTAATACAACTGCAAAAGTGAACTGTTGGTAGACATACTAAATACAGTACTGTTAATTGTAAATATCACTAGCCATATCCGCACTACGCATATGTTATTCTAGAATCACTTTGAAATTTACACTACCAGTCAGCAAAGTAGCCCAACGGTTACATTACTGTGCTGATGGCTCTACCCAATATTGTGGTGTCAATTCTAAATATCTCGGGGGAGAGTGGAACATCATTTTGTCGTACTAGGAGTGTTGTAGAGTTTAAACCATGTTAGAACACAATAATGCCGCATCTACGGTGCTATATTCGTGTATGTAGTATATTACGTACTGCCAATTGTTAATATCTCGAGCCAAAACCGTAATATATACCGATCATTCTAGAATTGCTGTGGAACTTTCGTCATCAGTGAACAAAGTTATTCAACGGCTACAATACTGTGATAATGTGGCTGACCACACTACTTTGCCATCATTTGTGAATATCTCGAGAGACAATGGATCTAGATTTCTCGTTCTAGAACCGCTGTTGGATATACGCCATCATTGACCAGATTAATGCAACGGCAACATCGATCTGCCGGATGATGTACTGAATGTCGTGCTGTCAATTGTAAATACCATTAGACATAGCTGCGTTATACACAGGTTATTCTAGGGTCACGTTCGCAACCACATGTGACTGAACAATGTAGCACAACGGCAACATTACTGGGATAACGGTTGTAGTCAGTACTGTGTCGTCATTTGCTAACGTCTGGAGGGTTAATGGATCTACATGTCTCGATCTAGAACTGCTGTCGTATATACGTCGTCAATGAAAGGATTGATACAACGACAAGAGTAATCTGCTATAAGATGTACTAAATAACGTACTGTCAATTGCATATATCACTAGCCGCAACCGCATATCCATAGGTTACCCGACAATTCCTTTTGAATTTCCATCCTTAGTGTACAAGTTAGGGGAACGCCTACATTACCGAGATGATGGTCGTACTCTGAACAGTGTTTTCACATGTTTATACCTCTGGGGATAGTGGAACTGTAGTTTGTCATTCTAGAATTTTCTTTGAATTTATATCATCACTGTACAACTTAATTCAACTGCTACATCACTATATTGGTGGATGTAATGGGCACCGCACTGGCAATTGGAATTATCTCAAGCCGTAACTCTACTATACATGGTCAATACCGGAATTGCTTTGGAATATACATTATAAGTGAACGGAGTTATACAACGGCTTCAATAAAGTGATGATGGATGTACTAAACAGTGTGTTGTCATTTGTTAATGTCTCAAGTGTCAGTGAATCTGTATATTGTCATTCGAATATTGATATCGAATTGAAGTCGTCATGGAACAAATTAATCCAACGGTTACTGTGCTATATTGATGGATGCAATAAGTACTGCACTACCAATATAAATATCTCACGCCATATCAGTAATATGTAATTGTCATTCCCGAATAGATTTGGAGTTTTCGTACTCAGTGGATAAAGTTATACAACGGCTACAATAATGTGATAAAAGCTGTACTCCTTGATGTCTTCCCATTTGTCCATATCCCGAGGTACAATTGATCATCATCCTCCATTCTTCAATTGCTGCAGAGTATACATCATTATTGAAAACATTTATCCAGCGAATAAATAGCTCTGTTGGTGTATGTACTATGCACCATACTGTCAATTGCATATATCCATATACATAACGGTATCATACACTCACCATACCAGACCTGCTTTGGAAATTACATCATCAGTGGGCAAAGTAATTCAACGGCTTCAATAATGATATAATGGCTATTCTCAGTACTGTGTTGTAAATTGCTAATATCTCGTGGGATAGCGGATCTTTGCTTACGACTCTTGAATTTCTGTAGAATATACATCATCAGAGAACAGATTAATCCAACTGTAACAGTGCTTTGTCTATAGATGTGCAATGTTACGTAACGTAAAATTTATATGCCCCTAGCGATAACAGTAGTATACGTAGATTACTCCAGATATGCTTTGGAACTTGCATCTTTATTGAAAAAGGTAGTCTAACGGCTACAGGAACGTGATGATGGCCGTACTCAGTACAGTGCTGCCAATTGTTAATGTCGCGATCGGTAATGGATCTGTATCTTCTCATTCTAGAATTGTAATAGTATCTTATCCATCTTTGAACCGATTAACACTACGGATACAGTGCTCTGGCGGCAGATGTACGGAGTACCGTACTAATAGTTGAAACATCTCGAGCCATAACCGTACTGTGCACTGCTTATTCTATAATTGCTTTGGGATCTGCATTATCAGTGATCAAAGTTATTCAAAGCTTCAATGCCGTGATGACAGCAGTCCTCAGTTCAGTGCTGTAAATTGTTAATGTTTCGATGGTAATAGTTCTCCATTTCTCACTCCACAGTTGCTGAACAATATACATCATCAGTGAAAGGATTAATCCAACGGTAACATTTCTCTGTTGGTAGATGTACTAAGTATCGTGCGGTCAATTGTAAATATCGCTTGACATAATCGTGCTGTGCCAAGGTAATTCTAGAATAACCTTCGGATTTACGTCGTCAGTGAACAAATTAGATCGACAGCTACATTACTGTGGTGATGGCTGTACTCAGTACAGTGTTGTGAAATGTTAATATCTCGTGGGATGGTGGAACAGTATTTTGTAATTCTTGAAATGTTATAACATCTAAATCATAACTGAACATATTAATATGACGGCTACAGTGCTCTGGAGTGGGTGCACTATGTATCGTAGTGTCTATTGCAGATGTGACCAGCCATATCAGCACTATACGTAGCTCCCTAGTATTGCTGTGATATTTACGTCGTCAGTGACGAGATTAGACCAACTGATCAGTACTTTAAAGATGGCTTTACTCTCTACTCTGCTGTCAATTGCTAATATCCCGAGGTACAATGGATCTGTTTTACGTCATTCCAGAATTTATGTAGAATCTAAATCATCATGGAGGAGATTAGACAGACGGCTCTAGAGCTCTCACGGTCGTATTGCTAAGTACCCTACCGGCAGTTGGAAACATCTCTAGCCATAACCGCAGTATACATTGACGATACTAGAATTGCATTCGAACCTACATCATCAGTGAACAAAGTAGTTCACCGCATAAAATACCGCGATGGTGCCTGCACTCAGTGGCGTGCTCTTAGTTGTTTTTATCTCTGGGGTGAATGGATCTGTATTTTGTCATTCTACAATTGCTATGGAATCCAAATCATCATATAATAGATTAATCCATTGCTGCATTGCACTGTCGGTAGATTTAGTATGTGCCGTCCTGTCAATTGTGAATGTCGCTAGTCGCAAGCACCTTTCTGCACCTAAGTTATTCCAGAATTTCCTTAGAATTCACGACGTCAGTGAGAAATGTATTCCAACGGCTGCACCACTCAGATGATGGCTGTGCTCATTACTGTGTTTTAATTGTTAACATCGCGAGGGATTGTGGATCCATATTTTGTCAGTCTAGAAGTGGGATGGAAGCTTAATCATCACTGAACAGATTAATCCAGCGGCTACAAAGCTCTGTTGGTGGATGAACCACGCACCGTAACCCAATTGCAAATATCCATAGCCATTACCGTACTATACACTGATCATTCTTGAATTACTGTGCAATTTCTTCATCGGTGAACAAACCAATGAAGCGATCACATTAGTGTGACGATAGCTGTACTCAAAACTGTGCTGTCAATTGTTAGTAAGTCAAAGGGTAATCGATGAGCACTTTGACATTCTGAACATGTCATGGAATCTAAATCGTCATTGAGCGTATTAAGCCAACGGCTACGAAGTTATGTGGGCGGATATCATAAGAACCGTGTCAATTGTTAATATCTCAGGACGTAACCATACTATATATTGATTATTCCAAAATTTCTTTGGAATTTACATCGTCACTGAGCAAAGTATTCCAATGTCTTCATTACTGTTATGATAGCTGTAGCCAGTAGTGTGTTGTCAAGTGTTAATATATCGAGGGCTAGAGTATATGTACTTAGACGTTCTAGTATTGTTATTGTTTGTAAATCATCAGTAAACAGATTAATCCAATGGCAAATATTCTCTATCTGCGGCTGTTCTAAGCACCGCACTGTTAATAGTAATTATCCCCATTCATAACCATACTATGCACTGAGGATTCCTGGAATGCTGGGGAATGTATACCATTGATGAACAAATTAATACAACGGGCACGGTAATGTGAGGGTGGCTGTACTCGGTACAGTTTTGTCAATTGCTAATATTTCGAGGGATAGTGGATATGGCCGTTGTCATTTTAGAAGTGCCATAATATGTGAATCGTCATTGGTCATATTAATACAGCGGCCACAGTTTTCTGATGTTGGAAGTACTAAGCACAGTACTGTCAGCTGTAATTATCTCTAGCCAATACCGTACTATGCATTGACTATTCTAGAACCGCTTTGGAACCTGCAACATCAGTGAGAAATGTATTTCGTCGGGTACAATACTGTGATGATGGCTGTACTCTGTACTGTGTCGTCAATTGTTAATTTATAGTACGGTCATGGCTCGAGACATTTAATACTGATATTGCATAACTCAGTACATACACAGGCCAAGCCCTGTAGGCTTTGGATTAAATTGTTTAATGGCGATATATATTCTATATCTATCCTACAATGACAAAAGGCAGATCCATTATCCCCACATAAATTATCTAGTGACAGCGCAGTAATGTGTACAGCCACATTTCAAGTATTGTGGTCGTCGTTTTGCCTTGTCCACTGATGACGCGTATTCCAAAGAAGTTGTAGAACAATCAATTTAAATGACGGTTATGGCAAGAAATATTCACAGCTGACGGTACGGTACATAGTACATACATTAACAGAGCTCTGTAACTGTTGGATTATCCTGATGAATGATGACCGATATCCTGGTGCAATTGTAGAGCGATAAAAGCGACATCCATTGTCCCACGAGGTATCCACAATTGACAACGCAGCACTGAGTACAGCCATCATCATTGCAATGTAGTCGTTGGACGATTTTGTTGATTGATGGTATAAATCCATTGGCAATTCTAGAATAATCAACGCAAAGTTCGGTTATGCCTCGAGATTCTGACAAATGACACAACGTTGATTAGTACATCCACGAGCGGAGGACTGTAGCCATTAGATTAATCTGTTCAATGATCAAGTGGGCCTCGTAGCAATTCTAGAATAGCAATAAACTGATCCACCATCCATCGACATAATAGCAGTTCACAACGCATTATTGAGTACAGGTATCATCACATAGCAGCAGCCGTTGGATGCCCTTGTTCTCTGATAATTAAAGTTCCAACGTAATTGCAGAGAAACCTGTGTACTTTAAGGTTGTGGATAGACATGTTTACAACTGACAGAACGTCACGCATTACATTCGCCACAAGGGCACTGTAGCCGATGGATTAATCCGTTCAATGATGACTCAGATTCCGTAGCAACTCTAGAATGAGAAGAGACGTATCCATAGACCCACGAGACGTTAAAAATAGTCAACGCAGTACTGAGTGCTGCTATCGTGAGGGTGCTGTACCCTTTGGAAGAATTTGTTCATTGATGACTTAAATTCCTAAGCAATTCCAGAATTATCATTGTATACTTCATTCATCTCTAAAGATGATTACTATTGAGAGTACGGCAATCAGTACATCATTCAAGAGAGCACTATCGCCTTCGGATAAGACTGTTCACCGATGACGTATATCCTACAGCATTTCTAGAATGAAAAGTGCAGTCCCATAACCCCCGAGGTATTAACAAATGACAACAAAGTATTGAATACATGCATCATCACAGCATTGTAGCCATTGCATTATATTGATAACAGATTATTTATTTCCCAAAGCAATCCTAGAGCGATCAGTGTAAACTGCGGTTGCGGCTCGGGATATTTTTGATGGACAGTACGGTACTTCGCACATATATCAACTGAGCACTGTACCCGTAGCATTAATCTGTTCAATGATGATTAAGTATCTCTGACAATTCTAGAATGACAAAATACAGATCCATTGTCCCTCATGGTGTAAACAATTGGCAATACAGTACTGTGTGCAACCATCGCCACAGCAATGTATACGTTGTACCTCTTTGTTCTCTGATGATGTCAATTGCAATGTAACTCCAGAACAATCTATGTATGGCACGGTTATGTCTATTGACATTTTCAATTGTCAGTATGGTGCTTAGTGCACCTTCCAATATAGCACTGTTGACCTTGGATTTATCTGTTCACTGGTGATGTGTATTGTGCAGCAATTCTAGAATGAGAAATACAAATCCATGATCCCACTATGTATTAAGAGTTGACAACACAGAACTGAGTACTGCCACAGTAACAGTGCTGTAGCCCTTGGATTACTTTGACCATTGACGATTATATACCCCAGCAAACCTAGAATCATCAGTATCTATATCAGGTATGGCTAGAGACTATTGCTTGTATCGTACTCAGAACGTTCATAAACAGAGCACTGTATCCGTTGTATTAACCTGTTCGCTAACGATTTGCATTCTATAGTAATACGAGGATAACCAACGGATATATCAGTTATTGACTGAGACATTAATAATTGACACTACGGTACTTATTACATCCACCATCAGGGCTTTGTTGTCGTAGTAGTAATCTGTCCACTGACGACTTATATTCTGTAGCATTTACAGAAGCATTTCGAGATATTATCGTTTGTCTTAGCAGCACTGAGTGCTGCGATTAACTCGTCGCTGCTGTAGTTGGATTACCCTTTCACAGATAAGTTACGTTCCGCAGCAGTTCAAGAATAACCAAAGAATATGACCGCTATGGCCGAAGATATTTGCAGTTGAAATTACGGTGTTTGGTGCACCCAACCACAAGCCACTCTTGCCGTTGGAATAATGTGTCCAATGATGACCTAAATTCTCTTACAACTATAAAGTGACATAAGTCACATCGATTATCCCCCAAGATATTAACAATTGACATACCAGTACTGAGCACTGTGTCCGTCACATTGTACAGGAAGGTTTAGGCTGGAGATATTCAAACTTGACTGTACGTCGTTTGGTACATCAACCACCAGAACACTGTGGCCGCTGGATTTATCAATACACTTATGACTCACACTCTATAGCAATTAGACAATGATCAACGGATGTATCAAATATCGGAAGTGGTATTATCAAATGACAATACGGTACCGAGTGTAGCCATGCACACCATACCATAACAATTGTACTAATATGTTCGCTCAACATATGAGTCCGTCTGCAATCGTGCAATGATCAATGGATGGTGCAAATTCCGCTGGAGTCAGTGACATACGCCAATACAGTACTGTGTATGGCCATCAACACAGCACTGTAGACGTAGATTAGTCTGTTCGATGGACACGTAAGTTCATCAGCAACTGTAGAACGGTCAATGGATAAAGCAATTCTCCCTGGAGACGTTAACAAATGTCAATACATTACTGTGTGTCGCCATCAGCAGTGCACTTTAGTTGCTTGGTCAACATTTTCACTAGCGATTCAAATTATATATCATCTCTAGAATGACGAAAGTCATATTCATTGTAACTCGAGATACTAGCAATTTCCAAAACAGTACGGATTAGGGCCATCATCAAAGCACTGTTGCCATTGGATTGATTTGTTCGCGGATGATAGAAATTCCACACCCATTCCAGCTTGTTTCATGCATAGATAAGTTGTGGCATGATACATTTATAATTGAGTGTGCGGTACTTAGTACATCCACCAGCAGAACACCATATCCGTTGGATTAATCTGCTCAATGCTGATTTAAATACCACATCAGATCCAAAATGACAAAAGGCACATCCATTGGCGCTCGAGATATTGACAACAGACGAAAGAGTACACGTTACAGTCAGCACATTAGTACTGCAGGCCTTCTATTACCTTCTTCGCTGAAGATTTAAGTTCCACAGCCATTTAAGATAATCAATGTCTAGGTTAGTTATGGCTTGAGATATTTAAAATTGTCAGTTCGATATTTAGTACATCCTCAAGCAGAACAATACAGTAGTTGGAAAAATTTATACACTAACGATTCAAGCTGCATAGCTTTTCCTGAATGATCAACGGGTAGATCACACATAAGAAGTTATATTGATGAATGCATGTGAAGAAATGTGTGTGTCCGTTTACACAATACAATAGCAATTGCACTATTCTGTCCGCTGACATCCCAAATCCTTCAATAATTGTAGAAAGACCAATGGACGGAGCACTAGTCGCTAGAGACTATGACATATGTCAATACCGTACTGTGTATAGCCGTCATCACAGTACTGTTGCTGTTGGATAAATTCCTCCACTGAGGACTTAAATTGCACAAAAATTCCAGCATAATTAATGTATGGAACAGTTATGGCTAGCGGTATTTACAATCGGCATTACGGTGCATATTACATGCACCAACACAGCACTGTAGCTGTCGGATTAACCTGTTCACTGACTGATGGAGTGCTATAGCAACTCTAGAATGACATGGGACAGATCCATTTTAGCTGTAGACGTCAACGCTTGTTAACACAATACTGAGTCCAGCTGCCATGACTGCGCTCTAGCCGTTGGCTTAATTTGTTCACAGACGACTGAAACTCTTCTGTCATTCTAGAATTGTGGATGTATATGTCACTAATGTCATGAGACATCTACAATTGTCAGTAAGGTACTTAGTTCATCCACGGACAGAGCACTGTAACTGCAGTTTAATCAGTTGTCTGATGATTGAAACACAATACCAACGCTAGAATCATTAATGGATAATGCGCATGTCGGTAGTGCTGTTGATGAATGGAAATGCAGAACCGAGTGTTGACATTAACGCAATAGTATTGCCTTTACAGGAATATTTTCGCTGATGATTGGAATTCTATAGCAGTTGTAGAAAGACGAAAGTGTGATCCGATGTCGCTGGAGACATTAACAACTAACCACTCAGTACAGAGTACAGCCACCATGACAGTCATGTAGCCGTTGTATAAATTTATTCACTGATGATTAAGTTCCCAGCAGTTCGAGAATCGTCACTGCATAGGCTAGTATTCAGCTTCACCAGATGGCTGAAAGGTTTCTAGAACGTTCACAATCAAAGCACTGCAGCCGTTGAAATAATCTGTTCACTCGTGGTTTATGTTCCACAGATACACTGAAATTATCAACGTGTAGTACAGTTATGACTGTACTGTTCTTGTCACATCCACGGACGCAGCACTTTATCTGGATGGTCAGTCTGCTCATTGATGATTTAATCTCTATAGCAACTCTAGAATGATCAACGGAGAGAGCAATTGCCGCAGGTGATATTGACATACGTCAATACGTACTGAGTATCGCCATCTACATAATTATACGTCCTGTATACATCAATGCGGTACTCTGATAAGCCATCTGCAGAGTTCTGCTGCTGCCCTATTAGCCTACCCTCCGTCCATCCCTGTTACTTTGCGATTCTAGATGGATCAATGTATAGATCGGTTATAGTTACGAATATTTGTAGTTTTCGATGCAGTGCTGAGTACAGACACCATCAATGTACTATAGCCATTGGATGAATCTATATTCTGATAACGTAAATACTATAGCAATTCGGGAATTATCAATTAAGTGATAAACTATCGCTAGCGACTCCTCGACTCGGCAATACGTTACCCGGTACAGACATCAACACAAAACTATATCCGTTGTAGTAATCTGTTTACTGATGATTTAAATTCTGCAGCAATTCTTCAGTTATAAGTGGATAGAAAGATTATCACTTGAGATAGAGACATTTCACAATGCAGTACCAAGCGTAGCCGTCTACACAGTGCTATTTCCATTGGACTATTCAATTCGCTGATCATCAAAGTCCTTTAACAATTCTTGAATGATCAAATGACAAATCAATTAAAGCAGGGGATATTAACAGGTGACAATGCATTTCTGATTATAACCATCAACACGGTACTATAGCCATTGGATTAATCTAATCCCTGTCATCAAATCTGTACAGTAATTATAGAAATATAAACGGATAGATCATTTACAGCTAGAGATGCTGGCAAGTGGCAATGCATTACAGAGAATAGCAATCCACACGGTACTACACCAAATGGATTAGTTAATTCCGTGATACCCTATATTGTTCTGAAACTCTATGATGTTCAGTGGGTAGAGCAATTTTCGCCAGCAACGAAATTCCACAGATACTCTATAATAATCAATGTATAGATCAATTGAGTCTAGAGTACGTTACAGTTGACTGCACGGTGCTATGTACAGCCTCAAATACACAACTATAGCCATTGGATTAATCTATTCACTGACGACCTAAATACCCTAAAGATTTCTAGAGTGATCAAAAGGTATATCATTTGTAGCTGGAGGTATGGATTATTGATTATACGCTACGGACTATAGACATTATGATATTTCTGCACCCATTGTAATAACCTATTCCCTGCTCATCAACGTTTTTCAGCAATTCCCGAATGAATAACTTTGACTGTATAACACGCAATTCACGCCTTTTCAGCGCAGTTTGAAAGAAGCTTCAGCGATTTCTTAGGAAATTATCGATTTCTTTGGGTTGTAGTGTATCTACTGCTACAGAACTGGGCGAAACGGCACAGAATAGCGTTATTCACTGAATAACGTATTGCAGCGCAGTTTGATTACAGTTTCAGCGCATTTTTGGAATAATTGTGTTTTACGCTGTGAAATTTCTTTTACTGCTTCACAACTGCACAAAATAGCACTACTTTAGTAATGTCTCACATTTCCAGCAGTTGCAGTGGTGTTTGATCGCTGTTCCAGCGAATTTTTAGAAAATTTTCGTTTATTTGGCGTAGATTTTCTACTGCTATATAATCGCACAGGAATATTTGTTTTATTCATGTAACAAGTTTCATGCAATTGCGGCGCAATTTGATTACAGTTTCAGCGAATGTTGAGAATACTTTCGATTTTTTGCCGCAAAATTTTGCTACTGATTCGGAGTTGCACGGAGTAAAATTATTTTACTGACATCCCACACTTCATGCAATTTGGGAGAAATCCGATTGCACTTGTATCGTCTGCCAACCTTTACAGATAGGTATTGCGCGTCATATTTACTGTACCGTACTCATTAAATATAAGAATCTATAGCCAAAGGACGATCCAATAAAGGACTTGAACTCCGTAAATATATGAACCTATAACATAAGTGTGATCCAATAGAGGACGTATTATAACCATGTTATAACAAGGTCGCGAGATCCGTACATTTGCTCTTCCTGCGCCAAAGCCGCTTGTAAATGCCGCGATGACGCGTCCCGCTTCTGGGTGCAAAGCACCCGACCGGACCAAAACGTGTGAGGGAGACAGCGGCGAATGAAGAATCTTGGTCACACTAGTGCGCCGAACACGTTATTTTCGTCTCACAATCCTCGCTCTTCGCTCTCCATTGATGGTCTTCTCGGCACGCTGCTGCCTTGAGTGTCACGTTTATGGTTATTAATCATTTACGCTTCGAAAGGTTTTTGCTACGATCACGTACCAATTCGAAGCTTCTCTTGTATGTAGTTATGTATTGCGGATGTTGCCATTTTTTGTGAAGTAAAGATATAAAATCACGAGTACTTCATTCCCCAATTTCGCGTGAAGTTACTTCTATTTCAGTTATTATCATATGGACGTCACTTAAGCCAAACGAGCATGTTAACGTTGCGTGTAACATGTGATCACCTTTCTCGAATTTAGTATGGACACTTCTTGGGTTTCAATTTGTGAACTATACTCTCATGGTTGACATTGCTTTATATTATCATCCTGACACTTATGTGTAAGTTAATCTCTCAGATTCCACTAGGATTAGATTAATTTGTGTCTGATTAGAATGGCTTTTACTCTTCTGCGATGCACAGCAATCCTATGGACCTCGGCGGTCTACTCTCCACTAATATATTCTTCTTGGTGATGGTGTGGAAAGCAATGGTGGCCTAAGCACGTTACGTTCTGTTAGGTTACGTTTCGCTATGTTACGATTGGTTAGGTTAAGGGGAGATGGCTCTGACTTTTATGCTATATACTGCTATTCGGAGGGTTTCTGCCCTGTACTGTGCTCTAATAATTTCAGCTTGACTTTGGGATGGCCAGCAATATTGGTCTCTGCTCTTTTAGTTGAGTTATGCTATGTTAGGTTAGGTTAGGTTACGTAAAGTTAGGTTGGGTTATCTTTGACTTTTGTGCTATAGACTGCAATGCGGAGGATTTCGGCACTCTTCTGTGCTTTATTATATTGTGCTTGGCTCTGGGATGGCCAGCAATAATGCTCTCGGCACGTTAGGTTAGGATAGGTTACGTTCGATTAGGTTAGGCTTGTTCCGGTGAGGATAGGATACCTTTGGCTTTGGCGCGTTACACCGAATTGCGGTGGATTTTTGCGCTCTACTGAGCTCCAGTATGTTCTGCTTGGCTCTGAAGAGGCCAGTAATAGTGTTCTCGCGAAGTTAGTTTGAGATAGGCTACGTTTGGTTATGTTATGTTATCTATGGTTAGGTTTGCGCTGCTTCGACTTTTCTGCTATACACTGCGATTCTATGGGGTTCTGCTCTTTACTCTCCTCCAGTATGTTCTGCTTTGCCCTGGGGAGGCCAGAAATGGCGGTCGCGGCTCTTTAGGTTGTGTTAGGTTATGTTCGGTTATGTTACGATTTGTTATGTTAGGAAGGGATAGCTTTGACTTTCCTTTTATACACTACGGTCCATGGGTTCCTGCGCTCTACTCTCCGCTTGGATGTTCTGCTTGGCTCTGGGGAGGGCAGCAATAAAACTCTCGTCACGTTAGGTTGAGCTATGTTACGCTTGGTTACGTTAAGTTTGATTCGGTTAGGGTAGGATAGCTTCGACTATTGTGCTGTACACCGCTTTGCGGTGGATTGCTGCGGTCTACTGTGCTCTGCTATATTCTACTTGGCCCTGGGGAGGCCAGCAACAATGGTCTCGGCTCGTAAGTCTGAGTTAGGTTACGTTTGATTATGTTACGTTAGAATATGTTCTGAAAGGATGTCTCTGACTTTCCTGCTATACACTGTTCTTCGTGGATTCCTGCGCTCTCCTTTACTCTACCAGGTTCTGTTTGGCTATGGGGAGGCGAGCGATGGTGTTCTTGGCATGTTAGCCTGAGTCAGGTTACGCTCTGCTACGTTAAGTTTGGCTAGGTTAGGACGTTGTAGCTTTGAATTTTGAGAAATACACTGCGATTCTATGAATTACTGCGCTTTACACTCCTCTAATATGTACTGCCCTGCTCTCGGTATGGCAGCAACAGTGGTCCCGGCACGTAAGGTTGAGATATGTTACGTTTGGTTAGGCTATGTTGGGCTTCTTTCGGGAAAGACAGTATTAACTTTCGCGCTATACACTGTTATTCGGTGTACCTATGCGCTCTACTGTGCTCTACTATATCCTGCTTGGCCCTGGGGAGGCCAGCAATTCTGGTCCCGGAACGTTGGTTTGAGCTATGTTATGATTGGTTATGTGAAGGTTGGCCATGTTAGGATATCGTATCCCTGAGTTTTGTGCTGTACAGTGCTATCCGTTGGATTTCAGCCTTCTACTGCGCTCTAATGTGTTCTGCTTGGCTCTGCGCAGGCAAGCAATGGTGGTCTCAGCACGTTAGTCTGTGTTACGTTACACTAGGTTACGCTACGTTTCGTTAGGTTGGGACAGAATGGCTTTCGCCTTTGTGATATACGCTGCTATTCGGTGGCTATCCGCGCTCTATTGTGCCCTAATATTCCCTGCTTGGCTCTGGGGAGGACAGCAATTACATTCTCGGTACGTTAGTTTGCGCTATATTACGCTTGGTTAGATTAGGTTATGTTAATTTCGATTAGGATAGGCTTGAATTTCGTACTATACGCTGTTATCCGTTGGGTTTGTGTGCCTTACTGTGCTCTACTATATTCTGCTTGGCCCTGTGGAGGACAGCAATAGTGATCGCTGCACGCTAGATACAGTTATGTTACGTTTGGTTACGTCACGATTGGTTATATTAGGACGTGGTAGCTTCCACTTTTGTGCTATACACTACGATCTATGTATTTCTGCGCTCTACTCTACTCTCATATTTTCTGCATGTCTCGGGGGGGGGGGGGGGGG